>NW_022987565.1:268201-428201 GCF_902827165.1 Trematomus bernacchii
TTGACAAATATTAGTTAACTAACTAACTTAAATGTATGTTCCCAAAGGCTCTCCTCTTAATTCAGTCTAAAAAGTTGACTAACACGAGTATAACTCATCTCTGCTGAGTCCAACAGTCAAATCTGTCATTTACGAGTTTATAAGACTCCAATCTTCCTCCTCTTCCTTCTCCTTGTCAGATCACCTCCTAGCGGCCATATTTGTTTGACATGTCCATATTTAGTGATTCTCACCGTCTTTAAAGACATCAAAGGACCATTCTTGTTGTTATGGTTACTAAACTCTCAGACTGAAGCAGAAACACGTCCACGTCGAACACTGAGACCTCTCTGCTGATGTCCTCTCTTTTATTTTGTATTTCTTTATTTTTCTTCCACTAACTTGAGTGTTACCGTGTCACCATGGTGACCGGCGACCTAACTGACGACAGAGCTCCAGTTGTATTAACTTGGTGACTGACTACAGTCCCCATGATGCAACAGGGCAGCCCTGAGGAAAAACGACGACGAGAACATTTGGGATTAAATATCAAAGGAACAAACAAGGATTAAAAAAAAAAAAAAAAAAAAAAAATAGGATGAAATACTGTTGATGTCTCGTGACTTACAACAAAAAAAGGACTACATGGTGATGTCATCGAGAGCTTGTTTTTACCCATATTACCCTTCAAACATTACCGTCCAATCACTTCCTTCCTCCTCATTCACTTCCTTTCAGCTGGTTTTTACTTCAGAGTTGTCATTTGCTGTCACATCCAGAGTTAAAAATTACGACCTGTAACTTATATAATGTGAAATATAACCATAGAAAAACACGACTGGATTCACACAAGAAATGAACATAAGATTTAAGATTTAGATTTTTGCACAGATCTGGTGATTTGAGATGGGATTTAATCCTCTTAATGTTAAAAACTTGAATATAAAAATGTTTGTCAGTGTTCACATCACCGCTCAGACTCTCTTACACTGTTACATCCTAACTTCCTTTCCATTATGTGGTTAAATGTTGTATTATTTCTGTGCCACTCTGTCTTGCTTACTGCTGCCTCTGTTTGTGACTACAGTTCCCAGAATGCCTTTCAGCAGAGAAGGTGTGTCAGATTCTGTATAGTCTTTTTATAACTGGGTGACATAAAAACACAGCAGTTTTCTGCAGGTAGATAAAAGGTGCACTGGGGAATACAATTTAGTTGGAGTTTGGTATCAGCATGTGATCTGAAGCGGCTTTACTGATTGGCCGATGAAGTTACTGAATCATGTGGTCAGTAATTTAAATACTGCTATTACTGAATGTCATGCTGGATTATTCTGGAGTTACCTTGATAAGTAGTTTCTGTGTGGACAAGAGTCGACCATGATTTTGTATTTAATACACATTAGTCAGTTTAAGGTGATACTTCTGTTGGTATAATGTAGTGTTTATTGTGTTAAGGGCACACATTAAGGTGTGAAGGGTAATTGTTTGGGTACGAATTATGAAAATGAGAGGACTAAATACACAAACATGTGACTTTAGGGATTAAATACTGCGCAAGTGTTAATACATTCATGAAAATACAGCAGTGTGTTTTGAACCTTTCCTGTACCGCATCTGGTCTGTTTCGCTCATATGTAATGAACTTCTGTCTGTTTGATCACTGAGTTTCCACGCTAGAAAGAAAGCAGCGACTCTTTGATTTGGATACACAGATACACATTTATTATGTCTTAGATCATATATCAAATCCTATTTTGACCACATGTTAATCTAAGGAACAGGAAACACACGTCGCTATAGAAATGTTCATGATGTTTTTTCCTTCTAACAGTGTAAAAGTGTTTCCGGATGATTTCTACTTCCTGTGTGAGTGCAGCCAGTCTGCTGTCTATAGAGATTTCTTTTTATTTTAACCCCAAATGATCATAGTATTTGCTCTGCGGTGCTATTTGCTGTCTAACAACTATCTAGGAAAAAAAACCTCCTGGTTGTGTTTTGAATGTATTTGTAAATGTTTAGGTGTGTTTTCTAAAGACGCGCACTAGAAACCGTTCTGGACCAGCTGAGAAACTTCAGATCAGAGTCCTGGTTCTGAAATGGACACACACACACACACACACACACACACACACACACACACACACACACACACACACACACACACACAGACTGAAGGACAAACTGCTGAGCACTTTGATTGGAGGATGGAGGGATGAATGGACCAATAAAGGGTTCACGGTGAAGCGACGACACACGATGTACAGCCAGTTAATCCTGACCTAACACACCTGTACAGTCACCACTGACCTGGATACAGTGTTGGTTTTAGTTTGTGAATAAAGTGTCGAATGCCAAAATGTACCTATTTACTGCTCAAAGTGTGTTTTTTATTGTTGTTTTTTTTGTCCTTTTCCAAATGATTCTTTTGGCTTTAAATGTTTAAAGTTTAATACATCATAAAAGACTAAGAAATCCAGAAAATATTCACTTTTGAGATGCTGGAACCCAGTGGCGAGCTGTGACTTTTATACCTAGGCCCTCTGACCTCTGAGTGATTTTGGTAAAACTAATAAAAATGTAACTAAAAAAATGTTTTAAAAAAAACATTTAAAAGAAAATATATTTTTTTAATGTTTTTAAATATTATTTTGTAGAATATCTTAGGGCCCTGCCGGCTCGCCACTGTTACTTAGATACTATGTTATAAGAGTAACCTGAGTTTGCATTCAAGTCTTGCACTAAGAACCAGTAATACTTTATGGTTGAATATGTTGATTTCATTGTCTTGAGTTACAGGATGCTGTGTTAACTAAAATATTTCATTTTACTGAGTTACATACAGTAGGAGGTTATTCCTTCAAGAGAAGGGGACATGTTGTGTCCTGTTACTGTAGCCAGAGGGTGCTGTTGGACAGAGAGTTGATATAGGATGCCTGAAGGTGGAAGTTGGATAAAGAAGAATAAAGATTGAGTAAAGGATAGCACACGACAACAAGAGGACATACCCTCCATTACAAAGTGCACCATGATGGATGTGGCTGAGGTGGAACTGTTCTTAGGAAGGTTCATGTATAAAGAGAACTGAGCAGTGTCAGAAGCAGGACTCTGTTCATTCCTATATTCCACAATGTGTTTTGACCAAGCGGCAAACTCTGGGGAAGAGCCGGGACGCCAATACGGAAGTGCCACAAACTGCAGTTCATATATTGGCCGATAGGCGATGACTGCAGAAAGGAGCCATTTCCATAGACCCCCATGTTAAAATGCCCATTTTCACAGCAGAAAAAAAACGTTTCTAGCCCTGGCTGCAATACATTTTATTATGTATATAGTTAGATTCCACCTTCATGATTATGAATCTGTGAGTGAATTGTTTTCTAACATGACCCTTTTATTTATATTAGGTCTTAAAGTTTTTGCATAAATTAGGGCGTGGTCACATTGAGTGACAGCTCTGTCAAGTGACTGCTGCTGTTAGCTTCTTGTCTCTCTGCTAGCTGCTCCGTCCGTGAAGCTACAGGGACTCTGCCTGCCCAGTTCATCCAGGGAACACAACTTGACCCCGGCCGTGTTTGTTTGTTCTTCATGCTTATATATCGGACTATTGTGACTCGCTCTGCGGTTAAAACAGACGGTGCATGAATGCCGTTTTGCGGTAAGTGAAATTCGAGTACTTATGTGTTTATGATTTTAATCAGCTACGTAATGAATGTTGGATTAGCGTGGTAGCTACATCGGTGCTAACGATGCTAATCGTAGCCTCCAAGTTAACTTAAAACCATAGACTGTATATATAAAGGTTAAAACGAAATAGACAAGTGTTAAGCGTTAAGTGGGATAATACTGGAGAACAAAAGGCTTCTGCTTGAGGTTGATAAAATAAGGTCATCCTTGTAACTTAGAGAGATATTTTATTATGTAGGTAGGAACTGTATGCATCGCTAAGGTTAATTTAAATTGGCTATGCTCAAGTATGTAGACAAGCTAACGTCGAAGTAGTGTATGTGAAATCAACCTCACAATAAGATGTGTCTATATTACAATTATTAATGTCATATTTCAAGATGATTACTTCGATATTACAATATGGTTGGTTGAGCTGGAGTTCATTATTGAGCTTACACGTTAACATCACAGTCATCTGAAGAACGAACCCAAACCTTGTTATTTTTATTAATTGCATTACCAAATTGGTATCAAATAAATAGTAAGCATTGGTAACACAACTTCCAAAGTTACAGTAAAATAAAAAGGACCCTGACTCGGACAATACACAATCCAACATGTTCAACAGAAGAGAATAAGTTATATTGTTTGTACACATGGTACTTTACATATATATCTGTTTGTTTAAAGTGCCCAGGTTATGCAGACAGGCTGGACCAGAGAGTGAGAGACAGAACTGGACTCCTCACAGCAGTGAACTTCAGCACAGGTACAAATACTCTTTTTTCATACTGTACAAAGAATCAAGAAAGATATTGGTTTAAATAAATGAAGTATTGACTTTAATACACTGATATACATTCCATTAAACAATACTAAATACTAGATCACCTACACATCAGTGAAGTTGAGGGTTTTTTCCATGCAAAGGGTTACATTTAGATGTTAACAAGCAATATGACTGTCAGCTTTCTAATTTAAGGTATTGAAGGCAAAGATATTTAACGCATAGTGACAACTGCTATTTATCTCTCAATATTGTCTGTAAAAACGTGGTAAAAGTTATTCTTTCAGTGAGACAACAGAGCAAGCTTGTTTTAATAACAGTTAAATATTATTTTGATAATAAAATATATTTCAATGTTGATGAATTTCATACTGTTCATTCATAATCTGATTGTCTTTGTAGCTCACTGTTGAAATAAAATAAAACATGACAATTACAAAATAATTATATCTACAGCCCCTAAACACAAACTCACCTCTTTCATAAATAACACACTTGTTCTGCCATAATATGTTTTATGTTTCCTGTAATTTTTGTTAGGAAATGACATGCCTGAAAGACACGACTCAGCATCTCCTCTTTCTCTGAGGGTCAAGAAAAACATCCAATAGGAAAATTAAAAGCTGATGTTATGAGATGTTAAGACCAGTACAGGACATTCACTAAGAAACTACTTTTATTGTGAAAACAGTCAGCTGATCGAATGCACCTATTTCCACATCTACACTCCATCAGCTGATTATTTCTATTTGCCTCACTTCATGAGCTTCACAACATGTACCTTGTACCGCAGAGTTTGCAACGCAAATAAATGGGGCCAATCTTCAGTCGGATGTGAATGTGTAATCTAACATTTTCAGTAAGAATAATGGACAGAAGGAGTGCAAATACAAATTCAATTTATTGAAATGTGAACCAAAAGTTAATCAAACATGTTTTAAATAAAAAGCACATATGGACAGAAGGTGTAAACCTATTAAATGTATAAGTAAACACATTTAGTCAAATAAAGTGACAGACAAGGCCTGTGCAGGTGGTATCAGCTATGCATGGGCTCCTCCATCAGGCCTGGTCCTCCTCACAAAGGAAAGAGCCTCAGTCCTCTCCGGCCAAACCAACAGACAGGACGTCCATCACACGGAGGTTTCTCCCTGAAGTCTCTGCAGCTCTCTGGACACCACGCTGTCTCAATCCATCCACACTGAATATGAGAGGGGAAAAATGAAAATAATAAATGCTTTAGACAATAAGAAATATAAAGTTGACTGTTGAGTTGCTCAGTTTTTTTAGATTGTCAATACTATTACTGTATAACTAATATCTCAGGTTAAGAGGCACCTTCAAATAAAGATTGGTCTTTAAATACATTTTGTCTTTTGAATTGTTTGTCTAAAGTCAAGGATCTAGAACTGGTACTTATAGTTTTAATGATACAGTCTGGTTATAATGCTGTGTGGAGGAGGCCTCACAGGTAAGAGCACTAACTAGCTATCATCACATGCACCTTAGCTTAACTTAAATGTATTAAACGTATAATTAAGTGATGGCAAAATATAAATAACTAATGTCATGCAAACATATTAATATTTGCTTGATTCCAGTGTTGCATTTAGCACATTGCATACAAACGTTAAGGGATTTTAAGATTCTGAAGTATTATGCTAAAAACTCAACTTAGATTATTATTTATAGTTTTGCTGAATAGTCTCATGTCCGCTTACCTTAGAAACGTAAAATGCGACGGCAGTGTGCAGATAGTGAGCTTGTTAGCTTAGCTTGGTAGCATGAGCTAGCTCTGGAACTTCCAGCCCGGAGGCAGGAGGTCCCGCCTCGGCTCCGCCTCTTTGCCCTTATTTGGAGCAGGCGGGAGTGGAACTCTGACGCCACTGTCGAGCCGTTAGTGGCCGACTCCGCCTACTAAGGGCTTCTCGGCAACTCTGCAGAATCCTATGGGTGACGTCACGGACCCTACGTCCATTTATATATACAGTCTATGGTTTTGACAGAAATACGACTGAACTGATTCGACTTTGTTAGAAATTAAAATCAATGTTTTATAGCATAATTTAGTCTAAAACATACCGTCAGTTTAAAAGATGTCTTATGAAGAACTCATTGATTTCAGTATTGTGTTCACACCTTAAAAGGTGTGAAAGGAGGTATTGTTAGAAATTAAAATCAATATTCAATGACGTAATTTAGTTTAAACGCACAGTAAGCTTTGTCGTAGCAGCTTTAAAATCAGCTGGGGTCTAGAGAGAATAATCAGTTACGGGCCGTCTCCACGGCAGCGTTAAAAAAATCTTGGAGGTGGGCGTATCTGAAGCTTGAGGATTTTTTGCGAGCAACCAATCACATGAATCTCCCGCCCGCGACATACGAAGCAAAAAAGCCCATAGTAAACTGGATATAAACTCCCCAAAACAGGCAAAAACCTACCACTGTCTCTGCCACCTCCCTCCATGCCTGGCTCCTCCGGTTTATATCCCGGTAGGTCTGGTCATAAAGCACCGGGTGATTGATTCGCTACCGCTAATTTCTCCTCCATTTTTTGGAATATGAGGAAATGACCTGCGGTATTTCTCTCCCAGCATACACGCCGTTTGATTGGCTAGAGCTTGAACTGTCAGATTTGCGTACACGGGATTTGATTGGCTGACGCTTCCTCCTCAGCTTCAAAAGTTGAACATTGTTCAACTTTGGATCTTGAAAATCCTGAGAATCTCCGCTCGCCTGCCCACAATGCATTTCGGCGAAAGCGAAAAAAAGTGACGTCACCCCATTCAAAGTGAATGGGCAGAAGCGTTTCAAGATTTTTTAACGCTGCCGTGGAGACGGCCCGTAAGGTGACAAACGTACAGCAACACAATGTTCGTACCCCCTGGCACTGTATGCAAAACCATCTCACCCTACAAGACAGTGAGATATACACAGACACACAGTGGCGACTGGTCATTAGGGGCAGGTGGGGCACAGCCCCACCTAGTGTCAGCAGAAAGTATTACAAATAATGATTACAAAAATGCAAAAAAATAAATAAAAAAATATATAAAATATATTTTAAGATCATGTTTAATCATCTGATTCGTCTGTACATTGCTGTTTTAGTCTGTGTTCTTCTAATTAGTGTGTCTACAGTCACAGTGTGTGCCTATTGAGCTGTTTAGAGCCATGTGGGACAAAACCTGATTATGCCCCTTCCTCTCGCTGTGAAGTGAACGTGACTGTAAAAACTACACTGCGCATGCTCAGAGTATTTTGTAATGTAATGTGTGTGGCAAAAAAATAATGACCAGAGGGGCACGGAGCTACCATCCCCACCATACGTCATCTCAAATCATTCAGAGCTGATTGGCTGTAAGTACGTGTGCCGCGAAAAGTGTGCTGTGTGAAGAGGAGACGAGAGAGCTGCAGTGGCGCGTCCTAAAACCAGGAAGTAAGCACAAAAAAGCAATGAGATTTCTCCAGAGGATTTTAGAAAATAGCTCGAAATAAGATCTGTGGGAAACGTACCTGTTAGATAAATGCAGGTTTTGATTAGCCGGATAACATCCACATGTCTACCCTACTTTTATAATTTTTTTATCATAAATCTATGGATTAGATTTATGATAGACTTTTGAAACTACAAGAAGATAAGGAGGACTTTTACAAAAAAGTAATAGAAATGTTTGTCCAGAAGGATAGGAAAATGGACTTCATCTTCAAGTCAAGGTAAGACCGCCATTTTATTGAAAATGGGATCTTACTAAGAGAGAACAATTCAATATTTAAATGATAAAATTACATTTTTTGGGTATCCTTTTGTTGAACTGTCTGTTTAAAATTAATCGAAGCATCAGACAAAAAAAGCTTTTGAAAATAATATTATATTTTGGTTTAGGTCAAAATATAATATTTGTAAACCTGAAGAGTCAGTGCCAGTGCCTCACCAGCCATGAACCTCACTGCACGTCACTGCAGAAGCTTATATATAGACATCTAAGTTTTTTGTGCCCCACCACTTTTGTACATATAAAAACGCCACTGCAGACACAGTATGCAAAACCTCACCCCCTAAACGCGTCTGTTGATCACACATACATTTAAGATTCACTCTCAGAGAGATGACCTAATCAGAGAAACTAAGACAATGAGAAAGAGGAGGGAAGTTCCCTCCCTACGTGACCGCCCACCATTGATGAGGAGGAGTCACCACTGAGATATAGAGAGAGGTGACGGAGCTCTAAACACTTCTTTTTCTTCTTCACCACGAGACTTCACCCCTTCACCCCGGCGAGAGAACTAACCAAGCCAGCTGTTCAACGGATCCGCGGCCCTCCGTCAGACAACAAGAGCTCACACACAGTGGTAAGAAGAACCGGTTAAATCAAATCTTCACTAGCTTATGCAGGAAACTTTAGGTTTGTGTGTTTGATGGCGGCCAGCGGATCCGGAGAATAACTGTGCATTTAATGTTAAACAAGCTAAATTAAGAAGCATAGACAAAACGTGGCGCTATTTTAGGGCAAGCAGGGGTGAGTCTATTTTTCCTTTCTTTGTTCATTCACTAACACTGCATGATTTTAACATTAAAAACGCTTCGAGCGTTAAAATTGCTTCGGGAAATACTTTAAAAACGCTTCGGCCGTTAAAATAGCTTCGGGCAATAAAGTCGTTTCGGACGGCAGAGTGATTATACTGTTGTGTGTTTTTACCAGACATTGCAGGTGGATTACGACAGGAAGTGCGACATTCGTGCGTTGGATGACGATATTCTAATAGTGTTTGGATAGCGTCCCATTTTGTCCCATTATCGCGTGTTTAAACAGCAACAGATAATCACCAGACTATAAAGTCAAATATTACGTCATTGGCCTATGATGTAAGGGCTCCTCATGTTAAGATAGGATATCTCTAGGATAAAGCCCATATTTATAGTAAACTAGATAGAAATGTTATTATTTTGTATATAAAGTGTAGTTTTGTGTTGTATTTTTAAACTTTGCCCTACCACACCAGTGTTTCCATTTTGTCCATTTAAAGATCACCCGCCATTATTTAATCTCATCAGTGAGAACCACATGGTGTACTTTCAACATCTCTTTGTTCTGTGGGTCAGAGTTCGAAATAATCAGTAGCCATCTTGTTTTGACCTCATTTCAAACAAAACACAGGGCAGTCGCCATTTCGTGAAATGCAAATTCAAAGGACTCCTTTGTTCTTTGTAATCCATGTGGTTTCACTCCCATGAGGCCAAGTCCTTTATCTGACCTCCATCTTGTGAAGAACAAACCATTCTTCTTGTCTCAGTTGGATTTAGTCTTTTGCTAAATCAGGTTATCTATACATATTGTTGTTGGACTTTAGTGGTTGTAAACAAGGATTATTATATTTTCTCAGCAGTGTTTTCTCAGATTGGATCTCAAGCTCTCCAATCTGATTTTTGAAATATATGTGCTTGCAAATGTGTTTTGGCTTGTTTATGCTTTACTGTTTAAATCATATTGTGTTTTTCCTTCCCATCTGATTTTTGAAATATTTGTGCTTGCAAATGTGTTTTGGCTTGTTTATGCTTTACTGTTTAAATCATATTGTGTTTTTCCTTCCCATTTGATTTTTGAAATATTTGTGCTTGCAAATGTGTTTTGGCTGGTTTATGCTTTACTGTTCAAATCATATTGTTTTTCCTTCCCATTTGAAAGGTATTTTTTAGAAAAATAAGCTTCTTCTTGTTACATAGAAGTCCGTTTTAGAACAGCTACCTCTGCTGGCAGAAGCTGAAAACGACAACAGCGCACTCTGCTGGTTGTACAGAATTGTTGCAGAATTACAATTATATGCTGAAGTTTATTTCTCACGTGTTATAGATAAACACATACTTGATCACACACAGATAGGATTACAGGTGGTTCCTGATTTTAAGATAAGAAACCTTACATAATAGTTTTTCAACCTAGACTGTAGAATATTCAACCACCATATTATTGAAGTAAACATAGTTTATGACATTTGCATAATCTCATCCACATACATTTTTATTTTTTACATTTCATAATTTCAATTATTAATTTACTTTATTAATTAAAAAAAAATTAAAAAAATTAAAATAAATACAGATTTAAGGTTAAGTACTGTTAACTACTGATGACATAGGATACTTTTATAAAGGAATACAAAGGTACTATTCAGAGGATTAGTAATACATCTTTGATAACTTTAATAAGTAATTTCATCCTAGTATTTGAGAAACATGTCACCAAAAGACACTAAGTTAAGAGCATTCGCAGTGCCAGGCTCAACTGCAGATATCAAGGAAAGGGTAAACATCAGATCAGATGCTACAACATATCCAAATGATAGACAGAAGACATGGAACCAAATAGAGAAACTGTTTAAACAGTGGCAAACAAGAGGATTGATTCCAGCAGATGATCAACCTGGACCAACAAAAGCCCATAGAAGAGCAGTACTCGACTATGAACATGAACAATGCCTACAACAGCTAAATGTATGGAGGGAAGCTGAACAAAGGTTTATAAGAGTTACAAGTCTGATACTCCATCTGGAATATGCCAGCCTATTGACAGACAGCATAAATGTGGTCTGAATAGCAGACCTGCCAGTGACGGACCGTCTACACAGCAGCGTTAAAAAAATCTTGGAGGTGGGCGTATCTGAAGCTTGGGGATTTTTTGCGAACAACCAATCACATGAATCTCCCGCCCGCGACATACGAAGCAAAACAGTTTGAAGTAAACTGGATATAAACTCCCCAAACAGGCGAAAACATACCACTGTCTCTGCCACCTCCCTCCATGCCTGGCTCCTCCGGTTTATATCCCGGTAGGTAAATAGGGACTGGTCATAAAGCACCGGGTGATTCCCTACCGCTAATTTCTCCTCCATTTTTTGGAATATGAGGAAATGACCTGCGGTATGTCTCTCCCAGCATACACGCCGTTTGATTGGCTAGAGCTTGAACTGTCAGATTTGCGTACACGGGATTTGATTGGCTGACGCTTCCACCTCAGCCTCAAAAGTTGAACATTGTTCAACTTTGAATCCTAAAAATCCTGAAAATCCTGAAAATCCTGAAAATCTCCGCTCGCCTGCCCACAATGCAGTTCGGCGAAAAGTGAGGGAAAGTGACGTCACCCCATTCAAAGTGAATGGGCAGAAGCGTTTCAAGATTTGTTTAACGCTGCTGTGTAGACGGTCCGTGAGGGAAGACATAGCAGAAAAAACAAAAGACGCTCGAGTTGTCCAAACTCCAAAGCTGTATCTAAGCCTGGCCGAAGTCCCTCCTCCCTCCCCAAATGTTGGATTTATAGGAGAAGTCTTGCAGTTGAATGGAGTCTCCACGGACAAAAGTGTCAAAGAATTGGAGTATGAAGTAAGAGTGCTAACCAGTAAATCCAAACAGCTGATGGAAGAGAACATATGATTAGAAGAAATCGCAGAAGAAAGACGACGAGAAAGAGAAACACAAAAGACAGAGCGGGAAGCACTACAACTAAGACTTTTGAAGATACAGGTAGCGGAGAAAGACACCGAGGCTTGTAGGAACAAGACAAGGAGAAGGGAGGAGAAGCTTTCAGAGATGGCCATAGAACCAGAGAAGGCAGGCCAGACACCTCCAACAATTCAAGCTCAGGAAGAACCAGAGAAGGCAGGCCAGACACCTCCAACAATTCAAGCTCAGGAAGAACCAGAGAAGGCAGGCCAGACACCTCCAACAATTCAAGCTCAGGAAGAACCAGAGAAGGCAGGCCAGACACCTCCAACAATTCAAGCTCAGGAAGAACCAGAGAATGCAGGGCAGACACCTCAAACAGTTCAAACTCAGGTAGTGCCTGAGATTCAGGTTCAGAATCAACAAAGAGGTGGAAGACTTTTCCGGTTTGAGGGATGTTACTGTTGCGGCCAAATGGGCCATGGGTCCAGAGATTGTCCGCAACACAGGATGCTACAAGTACCAGAACATTGCACCACACAGCAACAAGCACCAAACAACGGCCCTCCACACAGTTACCCCAGGGGAGGTTTTCATGACTACAACAGAGGCAGGGGGTCTCAGGGATGTCAAAGAGGAACAGGATTTCCAAACATGAATGTGTTGAATGTTATTTAACAATTGTGATGGGTTTACGCCCAAAAGATGAAGATGAAAGCCTAGTCCTCGCCCAAAACGGAGGGTCCTTACCAAGTCCTCCTGTTTAAATCGACTGCAGTTCAAGGGGCGAAGATACACCTGATGTGGAGCTGTTGAGACCTGAAAACAGAAACTCGATTCTGTTGTGGTGAAGTCTGGCTACAAAGGGAGGTGTTTCAATAAGATCGCTTGTCTCAAACCAGTGAAGAAGTCAACAAGAACCCAGCAGAACTAGAGAGTGACTGTTAGCGGGAGAACAGTGACAGAGTGACAGAAACTGGCACAACATTTACCAGCCAGTACATAGATAGACCCCGTCAGAAGACCGGGGCTGTGTTTAAAGGGGAACTTCATTTATTATAAGTTGAGGAATATATGGAGTCAGATTACATTCTCTCATAAACACATTTTTATAATAGGTCTGAAGTTTCTGTTTTAAGGCATGAGCTGCCAACTAAATAACATAACACTGAGCTTGGATGAAGAAGTTGTAGGGTTTTTACAACAGTTTCAAGAATCAGTCTTCATTTATTTATGTTCAAGTGAATTTGCTGATTTATAAAGTAGTGCAAAAGGCAATATCTCATTTTCAGTGAGGGGCACCAGCTCTTCATGTTCTTCTGCGTGTAACCCTCTGTGAGAATAGTTCGTATTTTCCCTCTAGTTTAAAGAAATATTATTTTGTCATGATATCTTTGTTCAGCAGTGTCAGCCAAGCCTCTAATCCTAGAGCTATTGAGATGATTTAGCAACACCAAGGGTGTTGTTTTTTTCGCAGCAATAATGATACAGAATACCATGACAAAAGCCATTATAGAACTAACAACAAGTAAACTATTTTTGTGCTAATGGCAGATTGTTAGCGAATATGCATTTATAACATAGGAAGACGATACATCACACAACATTTTTGTACACCTTGTGGGGTACACGGAGAATTTATATTTATTTACTACAACGTTATGGGTTTTCCATGTCCTATTCATAATAGGGTAATCATTGCAATATTAATTGAGCATTTTATGCTCAAAGGAGGGAGCGTCATGATTATACAGACATGTTGATTTCGGTGACGTTGTAGTTAATAAATAACATGTTGTCAACAATGGGTCTCATAACAACAAAAGGTATACCAAAGCTTGGGCCTCCTCCAAGGAGGGAGTGGTCCAGTTTTGGATATTAGACAAATAGAAGTGGATGAATATGTCAGAGCTCTGAGTAATATTATCCAAGTTTTGTCTACACAGGCTAGGAAAACCGACAGACACACCAGAAGAGACTCCTGTTCGGCCAGGTGATTGGGTGAGGGTGAAAGTTCACAAAAGACAGTGGACTGATCCCCGGTGGTCGGAACCGTGACAAGTTGTAACAAACTTCACACGCGCTCCGGTTTAAAGGTAAAGAAAAAGGAGCAAATTGACACCACTTCACACATTGTCACCCTTCACTGGCAACTTCCAGAAAAATGATTGGAAGCTAGGACTGATTTGGCAGAGCTGGAACAAAACAATAAATAGAAATACGATTAAGATAGCAACAGCTCAAAAGACGAATTGTCTTTAGATTTTTATAAAAAAAGTGAAAACCTATTTTGTTTTTTCACCTGAAAAAGAGTCCAACGTTTTGTTTCTATTTTCGTATACGTTATTTTTGTACTCACCATTTACATTTTATAACTGACAAAACCGTGGATAAAATAGAGATTATGTCAAGAACAAAGTCAAAGCAATTGTGGGGTCCCCTAGGGATAAGAGTCAGAATAGCATTGTTGATTGTGCTCATTACACTTGGCACCTTTCTGGTTGGATGGGGAGTACAATATCATGAAAGACATGGATCCATTAGTTCACTCATAGAAAATGCCCACATCACTAACAAAACACCAGCCGTGTTTCAGAGACTTTCACTTATCCCCAGAGCCAAAAGATCAGCTGAGCAACAAGAGGAGGAGTTAGAAATACTCATTCCCAAAGGTGAGGAGGTTATGATCAAGATGATTCACCCCCCCTATATGCAGTTCTTGTATCAAATGATGAGATGGGTTTAAGTGATTGAGATATGTAAGCGATGGGGTTTTACAAATTAGGGGAATCTCCAAATACACTGGATCCATGTTTTAGTCTGTACCAGAAACACCCCCTGTTAAGACTATGGACAACCGACTGGTGACCTGAGCACAATTATTGAAAAGTTATTACAGTAGAAACAGGGTACCAACCCACGAGGAAAACTGTATGAAAAAACTGTATGAACAAAATTCCCCAACAGATTGTGACGACATTGCACAGATGTATCCAGTCACAAAAATTACTATTGCTCTAAGTAATAGTGAGATTTAAAATATTGGAGAATATATGGGGACGTCCTTTTATAGTGTGTGAAATATGTGGTGCTTGAAACATGTAAGTATTTCAATTTATAGAAGAAAATGGTTTCCTGAAAGAGTTATTTGGAGTAGACGTGTTACAGTGGGTGAAAACAATGTTTAGGGATATAGTAAAATTATTAGTAGACATTAATTGTGTTTAGATGGCATTTAACAACTAAAACAGATAGTATGATTAGAAAATAGAGTGGAGAAGGTTGGATTTATTTTACCTCAGTGTGTTAGAATTTCTATAGGTAATGCGTCCCGAGACCTGGACTCTCTCTCTCTCTGCCTGTCAGACTGCTACGACCCCTATCAGACAAAATACCTCACTACAGGAGACTCCTCCTCCTTCTCCATCGAACAGACAGAACCAGAGCTGAACCAACAACGACAAGACTGCATCCAGAACTATCTCCACCTGAGGCATCCAGAACCAGAACAGCATGCTGACATAAAGAGGCATACTCTCATCAGTCCCTCAGACAGGACATGAAGTTCCAAGCTGAGCCACGAGATTTGGCACAAGAGCAGAGTGTGGGACATGAGAGCAGAATACGCCCTCCATACAACAGCGAAGAGACTGTAAAGAAGGAGATGAAATGCAAAGCAGTTGGGCCACTGAAAAGAGTAACAGCGGAAGGATTCAAGAGCTGATGGACTGAGGAGAAGACGGAACCAGAGGAGTTGGCAATGGTCTAACAGAATGTGAGGGGGTCGTGGCTTGAGACAACAAGAGGAGGAGAAAAGGAAAACGGGAATGAGTGAGTTTATACATAAACACACTTATTCACAAACAAACTTGAATTGACTTGATAAATACGTAAAGACAAAAAGATTTATTAGCCATGAATTAATAAATTGGTAAATTAAAATAGTAATAAAGAGGAAATAATCCTAAAACACACTGAGGGTACTGTGAGATAAAGGGGCAGACATGATGGAAATATTCACTACACTTTACACTTTAAGCAGTGAGTGTTTTGGGACTTAGGAGTACAGAGTAGAACATATTCTTCAATCTTTTCATCATGTAAACAAATTATTCCCTAAGAGATTCTTATTCATGGGTGAATTTGGTAGAGATCTAATGTGTTACAATATTGATCTACAGTTAAAGGGATAGTTTTAGTGACCACTCTATAAGAGCAGACAAATCTGTGTTTGTTGGAAAATGTTAAAGGGGGACTTAGTACCAAGCCAAATATAGTATCCCAATCTAAAGTATTGTTTTCGCCATTGTAGCATAGTTATTACCAGGGGTGCACATAACTGGTACGCAGGTACCCATGCGCGGCAACAATCTGAAATGCGTACCGTCACTTGTGTCACAAGCGCATTTGCGTACCGAAGCGCTGTACTCCACTACCCCCCCCCCCCCCCCCCGCGTTGACAATCGCGAAGCGCTGCACTCCACCCCCCCCCCCCGTTGACAATCGCGAAGCGCTGTACTCCACCCGCCCCGCCCCCGTTGACAATCGCGAAGCGCGGTACTCCACCCCCCCCGTTGACAATCACCAGAAGTTGGAGTACCAAACACTGACTCCAGGTACTCATCTGAGTACCTCACTGAGAAAGTTGTGTGCACCCCTGGTTATTACCATAGGAGAACTGTTTGTCTCCAAGATGGAGAGTTGGAAAAGACACTGGGCAAAGAGCGATTGCAAATTTAATTTTGGAAAAAGCAATATCATTGGGAGTAATACATGCGGGGCCTTGGATCACTCATTGCAATGGTGCATATTATTGACAACCCATATCGTTTAGGGAGAAGGGGTCACTCAACCCACCCAGCAGTTGTTTTAAATCTTACTTGCAGCTTCACAGGGAGCGCACGGCACCAAATTATGAGTTTAAAAGACAAGCGTCACCACCTCCTAATGGTCATCCATTTAATCAGTGATGACCTGAAATTTAGAGATGTTATTTAACGTAGAAACATATCCGCCATAAGTGAAAATTCCTAAATTGAACTACAAACCATTGATGAAATACAATCCTTGATAAAGGAGGGAGTAATTGTTGCATGTTCGGACACCCCGGGTTCCACACACTGTTAAAGGGGTTAGCATAGTTCTTTAAGCAGACCAGAATTGAAGATAAATTAGTATAATGAGTTATTGATATTCCACCGGTTTTCACACCATTTAAGGAACTTTATCACTGCATTAGAACAGACCACCCAAAGGTACTGAAGTAGGAACTTTTTAAGTGATGAAATTCTCCAACTGTTGTAACTGACCAAAATCTTCTCCCAGAAATGACTGTCTAAAATGCCGTATCCCAGAGTAGATGTTTGATGGTATCATGGAACTAAAACCTTGTACCCAGTCTTGCTACAGGATTGGACTGGGACCTGTGCACTTGTACAGCCAGTGATGTTTTATATGCAGTACCAATGACAGCGGGGCAGTTAATCAACATGGCGAAACACCCCAAAACCAGTAGGGCTAAGAGACCAGTCAAAGGAGGGAGTTTAGGCTCCACAGGGATAGCATGGGGTGCTATGTAGTATGAGAAGGATTTCTGTGAAAGGAGGGAGTAAGAAATGTTCTGATACCAAGCTAATTGCTGCTATTTTGAAAAGTGATATTGAATGTTAACACTAGAAGTTATGCACAAAGAAAAAAGAAAAAAAAAATACTTTCATGTGGAAGACCAACCAAAGTATTCTTTGTATTTTTTGTATTTGTGATGACTGTTATTTGAACCATTCCATTTTGATTGTATGTTATTGATATGAGTTATGTACTATGCCAAGTTCAGATGAAGAACTCATTGATTTCAGTATTGTGTTCACACCTTAAAAGGTGTGAAAGGAGGGATTGTTAGAAATTAAAATCAATGTTTTATAGCATAATTTAGTCTAAAACATACCATCAGTTTAAAAGATGTCTTATGAAGAACTCATGGATTTCAGTATTGTGTTCACACCTTAAAAGGTGTGAAAGGAGGGATTGTTAGAAATTAAAATCAATATTCAATGACGTAATTTAGTTTAAACGCACAGTAAGCTTTGTCGTAGCAGCTTTAAAATCAGCTGGGGTCTAGAGAGAATAATCAGTTAGGTGGCAAACGTACAGCAACACAATGTTCGTACCCCCTCTGGCACTGTATGCAAAACCATCTCACCCTACAAGACAGTGAGATATACACAGACACAGTATGCAAAACCTCACCCACTAAACGCGTCTGTTGATCACACATACATTTAAGATTCACTCTCATACCCCATTCACACCAACGGTGTTTCGGGGCCGGTTCGGTGCTGGTGCTTGAAAAGCACAGGGTTTTCCTGTTCACACCGCAGCGGAGCAGCCTCTAAGCTCCGGAATCCGGTTCGTTTCGAGCACCAAAAAGTTGTCCGTGTAGAAGCAAGAACCGCATACGTCACGCTTACGTCGGAGGGGGGCGAGATTAACCTGAGCTAACAGTTAAGGCGAGTACGGCAAATAAAAGTTGTAACAAGCAGTAGTGCTGAGCAAAGTGACTAGAACGCAACCACACACTTGTTAAAAAAAAACACACTTTATAAAGTCAGGCAACACTCACCAGGCTTCGTGTGATTCTGTTTATTTGTACCTTACTTTGACCATCCGTTCGCTGTTATTGATCATTGTGGAGAGCAGGCAGACGTTTTGTTTGTTATTATAGCAGCTATCGGATGGAATCAATACATGGGCTGCACAGGTTGTCATGTCCGACTATCACAAGTAGAATCATAATGAAAAATACGTCGGTAAAAAGTGCCTGGAGAAAACGGCTTAGCAAGTAGTCAGTGTAGCTTCGGTTGCTATGCTAACATCACCCATGTTATACCCGAGAAACTTTCATAACAGCGTTGTGATGCCAAACAGCGTCAATTCAGACTGACACACATTCACTTAAAGGGAACTGGGGATATGTATCAGCTGCTTGTGTGACAGTCAGACAGTGAATACTTTAGAGTCGTGTGAGCTAACCCGGAGCTAACGGGAGAATACACTCGTGGAAGAGCAGCAGCACTGCAGCGGTCGGTAAATGCCGCTGAAACACATTAATAAACAATGAACCACGGCACTCTGGAGAAAAGTATAAGGTTGGAGAAGTCGTTATTTAATTTAATCTGGCTTCGTATGATTAAAAGCAACGCAGTCCCCGGCCCGTTGTTGTTGTGAGGTGAGCTCCGTTGGGGAGAAAATCAGCGACGTAAACTGTGACGTCATGACGCAGCAGCGGCAGCACCAGTCGGGCTCTGAGCGGTGTGAAAAGAGCCGGAGCTAAACCGAAGCACCGGTTCTGAACCTGAAAAGCTCTAGCACGGAGCTTGAACCGGAGTTGCGTTGGTGTGAAAGGGGTATCAGAGAGATGACCTAATCAGAGAAACTAAGACAATGAGAAAGAGGAGGGAAGTTCCCTCCCTACGTGACCGCCCACCATTGATGAGGAGGAGTCACCACTGAGATATAGAGAGAGGTGACGGAGCTCTAAACACTTCTTTTTCTTCTTCACCACGAGACTTCACCCCTTCACCCCGGCGAGGTAACAGCTGCTCTGTCTCTCCTCTTACCCTCTGCTTGTTGTATCATTGTGCCATTTAATTAAACTCAACCAATTTGAACCTTTTCAGAGACTCCATTAGTCTCTTCATTCTAAGCTTCTCTCCTGGACAACGAATACTTCTAACAACTTCCAGCATCAGCCTCCATGGCGTTAGAACAGGACTTATTATTGGAACTGAAACACTCAGGTAATCTGAACAACACAGTAACTGAACTCTTCAGAAAGAAAGGAGGATGGTTTTTGGGAACAAATAATCAAACGTATTGGTGAGTAATGGCTATAATGACTTTTATTTAACATTGTTCATATTTTCTTGTCATTTTATTAAGTAAATATTGTTGCTTCTGCTAGAGATGATGTGCGGCGCAGCAGTGAAAGGAGGCTTGTTGAATTGTGTTGTTTGGTGTTCTTGCTTTAGTAATGGCATTCATTCTCGCTACATTAGAAACCTGTCTGTGATGCAGCGCCCTGTTATACTGCGTTAATGTATCATATTAATGGTTTCTATAGCCGTGACGTCATAATAATGCTATTAGGAGGTGGGTTCATTCAGGTAGACACTACTGAAGGCCTAGGTGTGAAATGCACGGCCTGTTTCTGTTTTCAACATAACTCATTTGAAGATATTGTGAGACAAAAAAACTATAATTAGGATGCAAATAAAGAAACAGATTTTTGTATGAAATTTCATTAAAGGTCATTTTTTTTATTGATAATTTAATCTTGATCAAAATTCAACAAAAGCCAAACATTTTATTATTATCTCCCACCGGCCAAGCAAATACATTCAATAGTAAAAACCCTAAACATATTAAATTCATAACCATATATAACAAGGAAAAGCATTAGATTCTCTATCAGCAGACTCAATATCATCACTTGCTTTGACGTAGCTGTGCATTTTACTCACGTCCGTAGCAAATGAATGGTTTCTCCACTCCACAGTCCAAATCCTCCCATTTTCCAGAGTCGTCGAAAGCTGCAGCCACACAAGCTTTGAGACCTACGTAGTTAGGTTCATTTACTTTCCAGTACTTGAAGGAGGAGTTGCTTCCATCGGACCACTTCCAGGAGTCTCTGTAAAGGCCGATCCAAATCCAACCCCCTCCAGGTAACAGCTCATCAATCTGCTGCTCCTCCGCCGGGTTTCTCACACTGGCCAGGTCTGTGTGGTGTTCTCTGCAGTAGCTCTGGGCCTCAGTCCATGTCAGTCCTCTGTCAATAAGGACAAATGTTGCATTCGGCCCTGAAAATGGACCCCAGAGAAGCTGAGTAGAGGCACCACAACATACAGCCTGACATCAATGCCACATCTCTGGTGGTATTGATGCCTTTATAATATAAAATATTACATTTAAATCCCACAAATGTGTACTTTGTAATTTGTAGTTCTTGGGTTTTTCAACAGATGAATGTTGGCAAGAAACGTTAGTAGTATCAGTGGTGGAATATTCAGATCTTTTAGTAAAAGCAGGAGTACAACGATGTGAATATACTCTGTTACAGGTTAAAACTTCATTCAAATGATATTGATTCTATATTGTTCTTATTCTGTTTAGCACAGATGTATAAGATGTAAAACGTACCTACAATTCTGAAACAAGTTTTCAAAAAATGGTATATACATAATTTCCTTTTACGTTGAGAATGTTAGGGAAAAGGGAAATGTCTTTAGTGGAACTGCTAACAAAAGGAAAAAAAGTCACAAAGAAAAAAGGTTGGGAACCGCTAGTTATATAAAGACCAATGCATTGTATTTCAGAAGCTTCAAATATGATTTTAAATGTGTTATATTCATTTTAAGTTTATATTCTTCCCTGTGACATTAAAGCAGACCGACCAGAGGGGGCGATTACAATCAAAATCATGCCATGCTCCACCATAATGAAAAAGTGTGCATTGGTAATCGTGCACGTTGTTTGGTTGTCCATTATCCCATGGTCTGAACTCCTTTTCCCCCGGTCCGTAGAAGCCTGGGTCTGACATCGACCACCTCCAGGTGTCCCGGTCATCGTGCAGCCCTATCCAGGCTGACTGAAAGCAAGAAATTGTTATAATTATTACATCCTGTTGAAGCTTTTAAAGCTGCTGCTTAAGAAAATGTGTATGTTTAATAAAGAGAAGGTTTGTTGTGCCTTTATGAGACCAGCCTTGGTACATGGTGATCTAATGGGAATCCCCTCAAGTCAACATTCATTTACAGCCTTGTTACTCTGAACCTCTAAAACTTTATTACAGGGTTTTATGCTATAGCTTTGGCTTAAAACATTTTCAACTCTGTTTTAATACTCAGGTTCCCATAGGACTTTAAAACAGGTTTAGCTTTCTGTAATAATCTCTCCTTTTTAAATTTGACTCTAAAAGAAATGTAATTCATTTGAATCGAAAGACAGAGAAAAGTGACCTCACTTGTTTGAATTGGCCTGCCGTGTTGTTCAGGAGCTCCACAACCTCCATGCTGTCTACAGTGGCCAGGTCTGTGTGTTTCTCTCTGCAGTATCTCTGTGCTTCAGACATGGTCTTTGCTTCAGAAACAAAATGGTACTGACGTTCAGCATGTGAGGAGACAGCGCTCAGCCCTGTAGAGACACAGACACTTTGATTAGATTCAATATCAATTACTGAACCATCTTCTCCAAATTACATTAAAATTAAACTGTAAATTAAACAACTTAAATAATTGTCAGAGGGAAACCAAAATAGAAAGTACTAAACATTGGTAATGGAACAACATGCAGTATTTTAAATAAAAATATATAAAACTCTTGCCTGAAAGAGCGATGATGATCAGAAGAACTTTTTCCATCCTTGTCTCTTCCCTGTTTTTCTCTTTTGGACTGAGACTGTAGATGTGCAGCTGTTTACATTATACATTAGGTTAAACATTAACTAACATTATGCGTTAGTTAGCTGCACTTTCGACTTAATGCAAAGTGGATATGGAACGGACAGCTTTTTTATATCAGGCTTATTTACTTACATTTGAATGGAGGTGCCAACTAACAGCGAATCACTGGCTGGGTGGGCGTTACCATGAGTGACTACCGGTGTTTACCTTTCCGGTTGTTACAACATGCATTTACAAGGAAAGACCAATAGAGTAATATGGGCGTAGGACTGGTGATAAACAGCAGGAAAACCGAATTCATGCCCATCAACAAATTTCATTAAAGGTCATTTTTTTTATTGCTAATTTAATCTTGATCAGAATTCAACAAAAGCCAAACATTTTATTATTATCTCCCACCGGCCCAGCAAATACATTAATTAGTAAAAACCCTAAATATATTAAATTCATAACCATATATAACAAGGAAAAGCATTACATTCTCTATCTTCTATCAAAATGATCGTAACTAATTGATTATTCAGATCATTGTTGCAGCTGAATTCTGTAACACGAGGACTTTGAGGAAAGAAATACACTTTTCTCTGATAAAAGCCGACACAGCAATTCAGCTTTAGAGTTCATCCCTCTTCTTCTCCTCCTCCTCGTGGAAGACTTGTCCATCCGGCTGCTTCCTCCAGGCCAGTTGGACGTTGTCGTCCAATCCCTGGGCCCTTAGGTTCTTTTTCACCTGAGACACAAAAACTCATTTTCATTATCGTTCCAATGAAAAACAGATGATTTATCTTTAGTTCACTCATCTGAAATGGTAGTTGTTCCCCTTATTTCTTCCAGTGTAAAGGCTTACCTCAGGTTATGGAATAGTATTTGTACATTTTCCTAATGCATTTGGTGGCATGTGGCTAAGTTTCTGCTATTTACATCTGCACATATTTACACGTCTTCTTACTAAATGCTTGGGTCCTGTTATTTGTGGCCAAAGTATTGAATGTATAATGGATATAGAATTTCATTCATGTTCATCTTGGTCCATTTCATTCGTATTGAAATTCATTTACTACATTTTCTTTTGTTAAATTAATTATTCTTTAATAGTTATTTATTTGTTTCCTACCTATTTCTTCTCTTGTTCTCATGTCATGTGAATGTCCTTTCTGGAGATTGATGTTTTTGCATAAAAGTAGAAAACATGATTTACCTCCACCAACATCTCATCCAGAAAAGCGGGGTCGTTCAGATCCACATCGTTTGGGTTCTCCACGCTCACCTTTATCACTTTCATTGAAACAGGCACAACAGGCACAGCAGGCACAACAGGCACACTAGTCTCAGGAGTCGTAACAGGCACAACAGGCACACTAGTCTCAGGAGTCGTAACAGGCACAACAGACACACTAGTCTCAGGTGTCGTAACAGGCACAACAGACACACTAGTCTCAGGAGTCGTAACAGGCACAACAGACACACTAGTCTCAGGAGTCGTAACAGGCACAACAGGCACACTAGTCTCAGGTGTCGTAACAGGCACAACAGACACACTAGTCTCAGGAGTCGTAACAGGCACAACAGACACACTAGTCTCAGGAGTCGTAACAGGCACAACAGGCACACTAGTCTCAGGAGTCGTAACAGGCACAGCAGGCACACTAGTCTCAGGAGTCGTAACAGGCACAACAGGCACACTAGTCTCAGGAGTCGTAACAGGCACAACAGGCACACTAGTCTCAGGAGTCGTAACAGGCACAACAGGCACACTAGTCTCAGGAGTCGTAACAGGCACAACAGGCACACTAGTCTCAGGTGTCGTAACAGGCACAACAGGCACACTAGTCTCAGGAGTCGTAACAGGCACAACAGGCACACTAGTCTCAGGAGTCGTAACAGGCACAACAGACACACTAGTCTCAGGTGTCGTAACAGGCACAACAGACACACTAGTCTCAGGAGTCGTAACAGGCACAACAGGCACACTAGTCTCAGGAGTCGTAACAGGCACAACAGACACACTAGTCTCAGGAGTCGTAACAGGTACAACAGACACACTAGTCTCAGGAGTCGTAACAGGCACAACAGACACACTAGTCTCAGGAGTCATAACAGGCACAACAGGCACACTAGTCTCAGGAGTCGTAACAGGCACAACAGACACACTAGTCTCAGGAGTCGTAACAGGCACAACAGACACACTAGTCTCAGGAGTCGTAACAGGCACAACAGGCACACTAGTCTCAGGAGTCGTAACAGGCACAACAGGCACAACAGACACACTAGTCTCAGGAGTCGTAACAGGCACAACAGGCACACTAGTCTCAGGAGTCGTAACAGGCACAACAGGCACACTAGTCTCAGGAGTCGTAACAGGCACAACAGACACACTAGTCTCAGGAGTCGTAACAGGCACAACAGGCACAGCTAGAAACACAAACAAACTTCATCAGTCACAACATTTATGGTGTCTTATTTTTCAGCAGACTCAATATCATCACTTGCTTTGACGTAGCTGTGAATTGTACTCACGTCCGAAGCAAATGAATGGTTTCTTCACTCCACAGTCCAAGTCCTCCCATTTTCCAGAGTTGTCGAAAGCTGCAGCCACACAAACCTTTGAAGCTCTGTAGTTAGGTTTATTATCTGCCCAGTACTTGAAGGAGGAGTTACTTCCATCGGACCACTTCCAGGAGTCTCTGTAAAGGCCGATCCAGGCATTATATCCAGCTCCAGATACCAGCCCAACAATCAGCTGGCTCTCCGCCTGGTTTCTCACACTGGCCAGGTCTGTGTGGTGTTCTCTGCAGGAGCTCTGGGCCTCAGTCCATGTCATTGCGCTGTTGATGAGGACAAATGTTGCATCCGGCCCTGAAAATGGACCCCAGAGAAGCTGAGTAGAGGCACCACGACATACAGCCTGACATCAATGCCACATCTCTGGTGGTATGTATGCCTTTATAATATAAAATATTACATTTAAATCCCACAAATGTGTACTTTGTAATTTGTAGTTCTGGGGTTTTTCAACACATGAATGTTGGCAAGAAACTTTACTAGTATCAGTGATGGAATATTCAGATCTTTTAGTAAAAGCAGGAGTACAACGATGTGAAGATACTCTGTTACAGGTTAAAGCTTCATTCAAATTATATTGATTCTATATTGTTCTTATTCTGTTTAGCACAGATGTATAAGATGTAAAACGTACCTACAATTCTAAAACAAGTTTGCAAAAAATGGTATATACATCATTTCCTTTTACGTTATCTTTTAAATGAAACCATGTGAGAATTTTAGTGAAAAGGGAAATGTCTTTAGTGGAACTGCTAACAAAAGAAAAAAAAGTCACTAAGAAAAAGGTTGTGAACCTCTAGTTAGATAAAGACCAATGCATTGTATTTCAGAAGAAGAATATGATTTTAAATGTGTAATATTAATTTTAAGTTTATATTCTTACCTGTGACATCAAAGCAGACCACCCAGAAGTGGGTATTACAAGGATAATCATGCCATGCTCCACCAGAATAAAAAGTTGTGCATTGTTCATCGTGAAAGGTGCCTGGTTCTCCAGACGCCCATCCTCTGAACTCCGTCTCCCCCGGTCCGTAGAAGCTGGGGTCTGACATCGACCACCTCCAGGTGTCCCGGTCATCGTGCAGCCCTATCCAGGCTGACTGAAAGCAAGAAATTGTCATAATTATTACATCCTGTTGAAGCTTTTAAAGCTGCTGCTGAAGAAAATGTGTATGTTTAATAAAGAGAAGGTTTTGTTTGCCTTTATGAGACCAGCCTTGGTACATGGTGATCTGATGGGAATCCCCTCAAGTCAACATTCATTTACAGCCTTGTTACTCTGAACCTCTACAACTTTATTACAGGGTTTTATGCTATAGCTTTGGCTTAAAACATTTTCAACTCTGTTTTAATACGCAGGTTCCCATAGGACTTTAAAACAGGTTTAGCTTTCTGTAATAATCTCTCCTTTTTAAATTTGACTCTAAAAGAAATGTAATTCATTTGAATCAAAAGACAGAGAAAAGTGACCTCACTTGGTTGTATTGGCCTGCCATGTTGTTCAGGAGCTCCACAACCTCCATGCTGTCTACAGTGGCCAGGTCTGTGTGTTTCTCTCTGCAGTATCTCTGTGCTTCAGACATGGTCTTTGCTTCAGAAACAAAATGGTACTGACGTTCAGCATGTGAGGAGACAGCGCTCAGCCCTGTAGAGACACAGACATTTTGATTAGATTCAATATCAATTACTGAACCAAGTTCTCCAAATTACATTAAAGTTAAACTGTAAATTAAACAACTTAAGTAATTGTCAGTGGGAAACCAAAATAGAAAGTACTAAGCATTGCTAATGGGATAACATATTTTAAATAACAATAATAAATACCTGAAAGAGCGATGATGATCAGAAGAACCTTTTCCATCCTTGTCTCTTCCCTGTTCCTCTCTTTTGGAATGAGACTGTAGAGGTGCAGCTGTTGACATTCAATATTAGGTAAAATGCAAAGTGGATATGGAACTGATAACTTTTTTACATCAGGCTTATTTAGATACATTTGCACATGCCTTTACAAGGAAAGACCAATAGAGTAATATGGGCGTAGGACTGGTGATACGCAGCAGGAAAACCAAATTCATGCCCATAAATTAAAAAAATACAAAAAGTCTGAAACAACACTGATCATTTCATATAATGAGACACTTTTACAGTTTACAAGCTAATACATTTAAAAGATCACAAAATCGGTGTAATAATCATTGCACAAACTTCCAGCTTCATACTTTGGGTATTCTAGTAAAACATTTGTACATGCTTTAATGTTAAACAAACTTTCTTTTTCTTTGTGTCTGGATACCTGTTTCAAACGCTTTGTTTTAGCTGCTCAAAAGGGTTTTATTGTCAAGGCAAAGGCTTAAGTCCATGTTCACCCTCTGATGGCGTTTACTGCAAACCAAAATGAACTGAGACACATTCAGAATGTTTAGAGCTGCTTTACAATTAAAAAAGCTTTATATTTCAAAACCTCACTTTTCAAAAATCACTTTATAGTCTAAAAGGCATTACCTATATTTTCAAAAAAAAGCGTCTTGTGATCCAGGATCTTGCATATATTACGGCCAAACATCTCTAACCAAAGATCTTCTAAATGTCCCCCAACAAGAGGACATACCCTCCATTACAAAGTGCACCATGATGGATGTGGCTGAGGTGGAACTGTTCTCAGGAAGGTTCATGTATAAAGAGAACTGAGCAGTGTCAGAAGCAGGACTCTGTTCATTCCTATATTCCACAATGTGTTTTGACAGAAATACGACTGAACTGACTCGACTTCCAGCATCAGCCTCCATGGCGTTAGAACAGGACTTATTATTGGAACTGAAACACTCAGGTAATCTGAACAACACAGTAACTGAACTCTTCAGAAAGAAAGGAGGATGGTTTTTGGGAACAAATAATCAAACGTATTGGTGAGTAATGGCTATAATTACTTTTATTTAACATGGTTGATATTTTCTTGTCATTGTATGAAGTAAATATTGTTGCTTCTGCTAGAGATGATGTGCGGTGCAGCAGTGAAAGGAGGCTTGTTGAATTGTGTTGTTTGGTGTTCTTGCTTTAGTAATGGCATTCATTCTCGCTCAACATTCAACATTCAACATAACTCATTTGAAGATATTTTGAGACAAAAAAACAATAATTAGGATGCAAATAAAGAAACACATTTTTTCCTGGATGACAAGCCAGGCGAGAGCTGTGACCCCCCTGGAGAACCTGCGTACGGAGGGTGGCAGGGACAAACAGACGGTTATCAGGAAAAGCACTTGGGGCTGGGTGTTCAGCATGGGAGCGCTTGACCTTATCCTCCACTTCCCAGGTTACCACACCAGTGACGCATGTAGGAGCGAGGATATTCCCGGGATGCGATGGAGAGCTATCTGGCTGGAACTGGTGAGAGGCAGGTTTGATGTTCTTAGAACCCGGTCTGTATGAAAGGGAGAAATCAAAGAGAGTGAAAAAGAGGGCCCACCTTGCTTGGAGAGAGTTCAGCCGCATTGCTGAACGGATGTACTCCAAATGTTTGTGGTCTGTCCAGACCAAAAAAGGCTGCTCTGCTCCCTCCAACCAGTGTCTCCATTCCTCCAGTGCAAGTTTCACCACCAACAGTTCTCGATTCCCTATGTCATATTTTCTTTCTGCTGGTGACAGCTTTTGAGAGAAGAAGGCACACGGGTGAATTTTCTGATCCTCGGCTGACCGTTGAGAAATAACTGCACCAACTCCATTGTCCGAGGCATCTACCTCCGAAATAAACTGGCGAGTAGGATCTGGAAATCTCAGAATAGGAGCAGAGGTGAAGTGTGATTTTAACTCACCAAAAGACCCTTCAGCCACAGAGGACCACCGGAAGGGAACGTTCTGAGAGGTGAGGGCTGTGAGGGGGGCTGCCACCAAAATGTAGTTTCGGATTAACCTTCGGTAGAAGTTGACAAAACCCAGAATGCGTTGGAGCTTATTTTTCAGCAGAGTCAATATCATCACTTGCTTTGACGTAGCAGTGAATTTTACTCACTGTAGCAAATGAAATGTTTCCTCAACCCACAGTCCGCGTCCTCCCATTTTCCAGAGTCGTGGAAATCTGCAACCACACAAGCATCATTATAGTTTCTGTTGTTAGGTTCACCTCCAGGAGTCTCTGTAAAGGCCGATCCAGGCATCACTTGCAGCTGTAGCTGCCATTTCCTGTACCTGCTGGTTCTCTGTCTCGTGTGTCACTCTGGCCAGGTCTGTGTGGTGTTCTCTGCAATAGCTCTGGGCCTCAGTCCAGTTCATTTTGCTGTCAATGAGGACAAATGTTGCATTCAGCCCTGAAAATGGACCACAGAGAAGCTGAGTAGAGGCACCACGACATACAGCCTGACATCAATACTACATAGAAAATGTATCTGCTATATTATAAAAAGTATCTCTTGGTGAATGAAAAAAATCCTTAAAGATCCCATGTCATGGCCATTTCTACTGATCATAATTCCATTGTTGAGGTATACTAAAATAGATTTATACTGTGCAGTTTTCCAAACTCACATTGGTTTCTCATACAGCATCTCTGTAAAGTATGTGTATTCACCGGTATTCACTCTCTGTCCTAAACGGCTTGTTGGAGCTCCTGCCCCCCCTCCCTGTGAGCCTAGTGTGCCAGTGACGTGCGGTGAGGTTCATGGCTGGTGAGGCACTGACTCTTTCAGAGTCAGATTTACAAATATTATAGCCTATTTTGACCTTAATCGAAATATTCTGTTATTTTCAAAAGCTTTTTTAGTCTGATGCTATGATTAATTTTAAACAGACCGATCAACAAAAGGATACCCAAAATCTAAATATTGGATTGTTCTTTCTAAGTAAGATCCCATTTTCATTACAGTTGTGGTCTTACCTTTATTTCATTTCATTTCAAACCTTTACTTATTCAGGTTGTATCCCATTGAGATCATTGACCTCTTTTTCAAGGGAGACCTGCTCAAGTAGGTTCCACATGAAACATTAAAAACATATACAGAACAACAAAAGGACATCATACAGTAGCATTACAGGGATTACAAATTACATACTATCCACATGCACAGGTACCAACAGCTTCCGATTCAGTAGCATCCAACCGAGCTTTAAAAACATTTAGTGGCACCAGATTGCTCAGTTTCCATTTTAATTGCAGACTATTCCAGACAGTGGAGCTGCGCATCTAAATGCTATTTTCCCTAAGACAGTCCTAGCAGTTGGCACATTTAGTAAAACCACAGCATGCGATCTCAGGCAGTAGCCACTTACAATTCGCCGTGAGATCAGGGAGCAGATGTAGGATGGAAGTTTCCCTAACATGGCTTTATATATAAAAATGTACCAGTGACTGAGCCTCCGTACAGTTAGTGAAGGCAGACCAGCCCTTGCATACAGGGTACAGTGATGAGTTAATGCTTTACAGTTTGTCACAAATCTCAGTGCACTGTGATACGCAGCATCTAACTTGACCAGGCAATTGGCAGGTGCATTCATATAAATCAAATCACCATAGTCCAGCACAGGTAAAAAGGTCACAGTGACTAGACTTTTTCTGGCCTCGAGCGAGAAACAGGACTTGTTCCTGTAGAAGAAACCTAGTCTAACCCTCAGTTTTTTAAGCAGGTTATTGACATAACGTTTAAAAGTGAGACAATCATCAAGCCAGATACCAAGGTATTTGTAACAGGCAACAACTTCAAGTTTTATTCCTTGCGTAGTTAAAATATCTAAAACAGGCTCTGGTGTCTTTTTGGCTTTTGAAAAGAGCATTACCTTGGTTTTATCAACATTTAAAAGAAGCTTTAGTTCAGAGAGCTGAGTCTGAATAATGTTAAAAGCAGTTTGCAATTCAACAACAGCCTCCTTAATGGAGGGACATGCACAGTACATAACGGTATCGTCCGCATAAAAATGTAAGGTTGCTCCATCGACATTTTCACCTAAACTATTGATGTAGATGGAGAATAAAAGTGGACCTAAAACAGAACCTTGAGGAACACCATTAGTAGTGTTTAACCACTCAGAAGACAGCCCATCTTGACTTGAAGATGAATATAAGTCCATGCTATCCTTCTGGACAACAATCTCTATTACTGTTTTGTAAAAGTCCTCCTTATCTTCCTGTAGTTTCAAAAGTCTAGTTTGTTGTTTGCGGTAGAATAACAGTAGCAACAAGAACCTGTGGGCTCACATGCGCCCCCTTCAGTGCGGCAGAGGTTATGGCTGCCTCCCCTGGTGATTTTTTCATTGCCGTTGTACGATGAGACCAACGAGCCTAAATATCATATATACGTGAAATAAGTTATTTAGAGACTATGGATGGCGAGGATAAATGTAATAAAGGGATCTACAAACATTACATTGGTGACCTACAGTGAGATGGGAACAGGCATGCGCTTAGGGCCCGCTTTCCAGCCAGTTTCTGTGGGGTGACGCATTCTGAATTGAGGCAGGGCTCATCTGTGCCTCACCTCAGAATGCGTCACCCCACAGTAAATGGCTTGAGCGCGCTCACAAAATAAGTGGCCGCGCTAAATTAGTGCCCGCGCTCCAGCAACTTACTGTGGGCTTACGTGAGGCAGTGCTCGTGCCTGCCTCACTTCTCATCGCTCCCGTAGCGGAGCTCGGCGAATTTGCTGATTTTGACTATAAAATGCGATTGGAATCATACAGAAATCACATTTACACAAGATCAGTGGAGACATTTTATTATTATTATTATTTAGTTTTTCTTTAATTGTTTTTCCGTTACATTGGAGTATGACAGGTGAGGCTCTGCCTCCCCTGCCTCCACTGACTGCACGTCGCTGCAGTGTGCTCTGATTGGTCGCGACATTGAGGGTCGTTGAGGCTCGTTGCTCCTCGCAGCTGCTGCTCGCTGCTGCGAGGAGCAGACAGGCTTCCGTGTCGGCGATACAGCGAGAACAAGCTAAACTCATCCTGAGCACACACAAACACCCACAGCCGAAGTAAAATCATTAAGTGTGGCTTGATATTGAGTAAGAAAAAGGTTGATAAACGCTGTGAGAATGGATCTGCGCAGAGCATTTCTCCGCGATCCCAACTCATCTAACGTTTAGGGAGCTCCATGCAAGTCAATGGGACTCCCTGATTGTTGAAAATTGACGCTAAAGGGTCAATATATTTTATACATTGCGTTTGATAGTGACGCCAAGGGATCCTCCTGACAAAACTTCACTATACAGTAGTACGAGTTGGGAGAGAGAATGTGTTGTTCCTTTATAATCTCCTTTAGTTTAGGATACACTCGACCACCCTTTTAGAAATGAAAGGAGAACATGTTGTATATTTTTTAATGTAATAATGTTGTTCACTGTTGTTCATGTTTATAAATCATCACCACAAAGAGCAAAGTATCTACATGCACTTATAGTAATCTACTGTTTCCTCATGGCAGACGCACATCAATAACATCCGCTGGCCAATCATTAACATCCTAATGTAAGTGCAGTCAGATTCAGTTCGCACCGCAGTTGTCTTTTCCTGAGTCCTGGTGTATTGTCCTTTGCATTTTCTCTTAACCCTATGATGTTTAACTCAGAAGTTAAGGAATAGTGGTTTGGAAAAGACGATAGGATAATCTTTTGAAATTCAACCGCAACCCGTGTGGTCAAAAAGGTCATCAATGCAACTTGTTAGAGAAATATCACTCGTCACCGGCTTCAGCTTCAATATCTGGTTCCATGTATTTATTATCCTCTCAAGAATGGAAGTAGTCATCACATACAGAGCCTTTAGTACAACTAGTTCCTGAACAGTGTCCTTCACATGCTGATATACAAGAGAGGGAGTTACATAGTCACAAGATGGAGGAATATAAAGCAGTATTCTATGCTTAGTTCAGATTAGCTAAGACCCACGTAAGCAATAAAAATGACAGTCATATGTCTATCTCCATAGAGGCTGAATCATCATGTTAATCACATAGCTTTCATATGCCTAAAACAGTCCTGATGCTGTTCTAGGTAATCATACATCCTGTCATGTACACAGCTACAGTAGGGCCTTTGTTATCATGTTACTGTGATATTGGAAAAGTACATTCGGTATTTTCCCAACACAACTCCAAGAGCCACATTACACTGAAGCACGAATGGCAAAAGAAGGAAACGGAGGCAAAGGGAAGGATCACATATACATATTCAAAGTTCTGTGGCTTTCATTGACCTTCTGCTGACTCTTCCAACGAATTCATCAGTCCATCTTTGCTCTGTTCCCCTTTTCGTCATTTGCATATAGCTGATACTGCATGTTTGTTTCAAAGTTTATGTGGGTGTCATCGTAAAAGCAGTGTGTTTGTTTTACATGTTCAAATGTTTGCATGTAGGCTAGTTTGTTTGGAAATACTGTTGCCCATGTCTTGACCAGGGCTCCATTGGATGATAAGTTTTCCATTCTCAATGGGACTTGAATAATTGTTTAATAATAATACATTTAAAAAACATTGCGTGAGGACTTTTGCATTTGTTACAGCAAGAAAAGAGCCAAAGACAGCTTAATGTTAACCAAGAAGCATGCACAACAAATATTAAAGATACAAAAATTACACAATTTACAAAATACACATCCTGTAACAGTTCTAACAGCTATTTACGGCATATGTATATATTGCACATAATTGGTATTGCACAACAAGGGGTGTTATAGTCTTTGTTGTTATATGTGTGGGGGTCTACCAGGGACCATGATGGTTATACAGTCTGACCGCTGCAGGAAGGAAGGAGCTGTGAATATCTCTCTGTGAGACATTGAGCACAAAGCTGGCCTTCCTTACCAATCTGTTCAGTCTCTTCCTGTCAGCAGCCGAGATGCTGCAGCCCCAGCAGGCCACAACATAGAAAATGGCTGATTATTTATTTAATCGTTTATTTAGCAGGGACAATGCACATCAATGAACACTTAAAACCATAAAATGTGTCAAGCGTAAATATGCCAGATTTAGCTTGGAGCTAATTTCCATCCGCAGTCCCTCACATAAAACATTTAAGAAAATGACCTTTTGCAAACATAGCAAAAACAAATACATGATATGCAAAAAGTGCAAAAGAGCAAGAGCAGCATACAAGTATTTATCACATGGTAATACAATATAGCAGCAACGACATATAAAGTGCAAGAGAAGATACAAGAGATACATAAAGTGCAAGAGGAGATACCCCTGTATTAAAGTGCATTTAGCGGTGATTGCACGTCTGTTTCTCAAGCTATTGAGAGTGGGACAATCCCGTATCTCAGTTGGGAGGCTATTCCACAATGAGCTACCTTTAAATTAAAGTACATTTTGTCCAAAAGTAGTACGTCTGCGGTGGACTTCACAGTCTCCTCTGGTTTCTGACCTAGTGCAGCGTCCAGTGTGTTTTTTGTGGATGAAAAAGGGAGGGGGGGCCAATCCATGTAAACATTTATAAATAAAGCACATACTTTGAAAAGACTTGAAAATGGTCAAAACTCAAGAAATTGTGTTTTCAAGGATGGTACAGTGGTGGTATGAATAAGGCTTTCTGTCAAACACCTTGATAGCTCTCTTGTACAGCTGTTCTATGGGTTTCAGGTTTGTGGCACAAGCAAATGACCAGTTTGTAAAACAGTATTCAATATGGGATAGAATCATACAGTGGAGGTATGATTTTGCAGCATTGACAGTTAAGAAAGGTCTAATTTGTTTAAAATGTTGCAAGTTGAATTGAATAGTATTGGATACTTTCTTGATGTGTTTCTTAAAAGTCAAGTTTGAGTCCAATATGACTCCAAGATACTTGAAGTGGGGGACTAGTTCTAATTCTGCTCCGTTTGAAAATACTTTGGATCCTTTGATTTTGACTGGTCGTTTACTGAACATCATACATACCAGTGTTGTAGTCAAGTCACCAATTCACGAGTCCAAGTCACTCTCGAGTCACCACTCTTCGAGTCCGAGTCCAAGTCCGAGTCACCAAGGGAGAGTCGTAGTCGAGTCCGAGTCCAAGTCCGAGTCACCCAAGGAGTGTCCGAGTCGAGTCCGAGTCATCATTACCTGTGTTCGAGTCCGAGTCCAAGTCCGAGTCACCCAAGGAGTGTCCGAGTCAAGTCCGAGTCATCATTACCTGTGTTCGAGTCCGAGTCCAAGTCCGAGTCACCTAAGAAGAGTCCAAGTCAAGTCCGAGTCACAAGTCTTCATGTATTAATCTTCGTGGATATATGTGTTGAAATGTAGCTGCTCCTCTACATTGCTTTTATCCTGTCATGTTATACTAATCTGTCTATTGAACTGCTGTGAAGCGAGTTTGGCTACAATTCTTGTAATAGGTGCTATACAAATATAAAGCTTATTACTAATATTAATATTATTATTATTATATATAAATAAACTATGTTTAAAATGAGTTACCTTTCAGAGAAGTGATTATATTTGTATGCCAATATGGTAAAGTTTTCGTTTTGCACTTTTATTTTGAAAGTAATAAGATCGGGACTCTTATTTTGAAGGAACTTTTACCGGTTAAATCGGTTTACTGATAAAGATTTAACCCCAGAAAGCACATGGCTACTTAGCATGCAAAATGACGTCATTCTGCATGTTAAGTAGCCGTGTGCTTTCGTGTTATCGGCTGAATCTTTATGTATTGATTAGATCACGTTACTCTGATGATAGTGATCAAGACAGCCTATATGTCTGAACTCGATGTTTAGAGTAATGTGTTACGGAGCCTTCTCTTCAATATTGTTTCCACATAGAGCATTTTGCGCTGCTCTTTTCCAATGTGGAAGCAGAATGTGTGAAAGCATACAGCACGATGCGGGGTGTGTCTCTAGACATCTTTAGACAGGAATAGCGGGGCCCAGTACGTGAACTCGCCTCGCAGCCGGTGCACACGCCAGGATAGAGGACATCAGACTCCATAGAAAACTTGCTCGAGTCCGAGTCCGAGTCCAAGTCGGAGCGTCAATGTACAAGTCGAGTCCGAGTCATCGTGGGGGGAAAAATTCACGAGTCCGAGTCCGAGTCCAAGTCAGCGTACGCGATAATTCACGAGTCCGAGTCCGAGTCCAAGTCATCGTGTGCGAGAATTCACGAGTCCAAGTCCGAGTCGCGTCAATCAGTGCGCGAGTCCGAGTCGAGTCACGAGTCCCGAAAATCGGCACTCGAGTCCGACTCGAGTACTCCATCTCTGCCCCTAGCCTTAGAACCTCTTAACCAGAGTTGGGTGTAACGCGTTACTGTAATAATATTACTTTTGTCGGTAACGGAGTAGTGTAACGCGTTACTTTTATAATTCAGTAATCACACTACAGTTACTAACATTGCCCCGACACGCGTTACTTCGTTACTTTTATAAAATCAGTCATAATCACACTGACAGACAAGAGGGGTTTCCGCCGCAGGTTTATATGTACGTAATCTGCGCGACTTGCACGTCCACATCTCCGCGTGCAGTGCTGCATAAACATGGCAGAGTCAGCGATAACTTTCGAGGGGTGGAGGTATGCCCATTATTTTGAGTTCGTCCGAAGAATAGACAGGAATGTAACGGTGAGGTGCAAACTGTGTCCAGCCCAGAAGCTGTTATCCACTGCTGCAAACACCACGTCAAACCTCAACAAACACCTGCAAAGAACACATGCTAAGGTGAAGCTAATAGCTAAGGACCCCCGAACCCAGAGTGAGGATGTTGTGAGTGCGCCGCCGCCGAAGCAGAGATGGACAGGCTTGTAGCATCCTTCATAGTAGAGGTAATGTTGCCCATTTGCACAGTGGAATCACCATCGCATCGTTCAGAGATATACTGCGCAAAATACAGATAGCAGGAGACAGAGGACAGCCATGGTCAGAGCTATCTGGATCAGTCTTATGCGACAATGGAAACTGAACTAAAGAGAACATTTGAAACTTTAGCAGTCTGCGTGATCTGCCTGCAGGGAGGGGCGGGCCGGCCCTGCGAGTAAAGTAACGAGTAAAGTAACAAGTTACTTTATGTAGAGAGTAACGAAGTAGTGTAATATATTACTTTTTTTTAAAGTAATATGTAATATGTAATATATTACTTTTTTTTAGTAACGACCCCATCTCTGCTCTTAACCCTGAGATCATACTTTTTACCTCAACCTCTGTGATTTCCTCCAGGTCAAAAACGGGGTGTGTATCCACAGTTGGGCTATGGGAGACCTCAGATGGCGGGAAGAGCTTTGTAATGTCCAAAGCACTATTTATGAAATACTCATTGAGAGAGCTGGCCAACACTGCAGGGTATTTTATCAGGGCATCATTGATTTTTAATTCTAGAACATTATTTTCCTGTTTGGTATGTTTACCTAATGGTTGATTTAAGATTTGCCAAACTTTTGTCTGTGTGTGTGTGTAACACGGTGTGTGTTTGTTGCATCAGGATGTTTGAGAGGAAGAAGTGGCAGAGAATCAAGAAACCTTCGTCATCCCGAACCCTGTGAGTCTTCCTCCTCGTCTTCCTCTTTGTAGATTATCTTACCTGCTGTCTGCATACTGCCTGCTTACTGCACACCTGTCTGTCTGTCTGTCTGTCTGTCTGTCTGTCTGTCTGTCTGTCTGTCTGTCTGTCTGTCTGTCTGTCTGTCTGTCTGTCTGTATGTCTGTCTGTCTGTGTGTCTGTGTGTGTGTATGTCTGTCTGTGTGTCTGTCTGTCTGTCTGTCTGTCTGTCTGTCTGTGTGTCTGTGTGTGTGTATGTCTGTCTGTGTGTCTGTCTGTCTGTGTGTCTGTCTGTCTGTCCGTCTGTCTGTCTGTCTGTCTGTCTGTGTGTGTGTATGTCTGTCTGTCTGTGTGTGTGTCTGTCTCTGTGTCTGTCTGCCTGTCTGTCTGTCTGTCTGTCTGTCTGTCTGTCTGTCTGTCTGTCTGTGTGTGTGTGTATGTCTGTCTGTCTGTGTGTGTGTCTGTCTCTGTGTCTGTCTGCCTGTCTGTCTGTCTGTCTGTCTATCAAAAATGAAACATAAAACTCAATGTTCATGCGAGAGTCACGTGTTTACATAGTAATAGTTTACCTCAGAAACAGAACAGGAAGTGTTACTGTCTTTCTTGCTCATTTACGAATGTTCATTTGTTATTCCAATAATTGTACCCCACCACAAGACCTGCTGTCACACCAGATAGATGGAAGTGCTGCAGGGCTATAATAAGTTAATAAGTACATTGTTATTGTCTTATACAGTATATTTGTAGTGGTTCATTTACAGATAAAACCAGATACAATAAACACCGTGAAGTCTCTTTTTATCCACATGACCTATGGGTGCTAATAAATACTAAATGTATAGACATTTATAGTTCCCTAATGTAGATTAACAAACAACTCTTTATCTTAGTTAGTTAGTTAGTTAGTTAGTTTGTTAGTTAGTTAGTTAGTTAGTTAGTTTGTTAGTTAGTTAGTTAGTTAGTTAGTTGGTTAGTTAGTTAGTTAGTTAATTATATAGTTAGTTGGTTAGTTTGTTAGTTAGTTAGTTAGTTAGGTAGGTTACCTAGTGTATGACCAAATACCTGCAAAACGTATAACATCCCCATCAGCCTGAGCTGTACTCTGTGTTTACTAATAAGTCCATGTTACTAAGCATGTCAGCAGGCATTTACATGTTTTCCCTCTTGATTTATAGAAGAAACTTGTGACTTTCCATTGAACATAATAAAGAGAAAACATGATTCAGTGCCATTAAGGTTACAAATAAAACGTTCTGCATGTGTGGAGGTTATTGCTCCTTGCTTACACTGCTGCATGCTCGTCACTCAATTGTCTGTCTGCTGAGTGTAACACACACACACATACACACACACACACACACACACACACACACTTTACGTCGATACAACCTAACACCTTCCTGTGTCGATGCAGAGGTCCTATCTGGGACGGCTGGAAGGGCTGAGCCTTCTGATTGGTCGGAGCAGTACGTAGTCGTCGAGCCAACACCTTCAGTCATCAACCACGCCTACGTCTCACCTGTCAGACAATCAGCTTCGTCCATCTCTGTGACATCACTCTGCCCTCCCACCCTGCTGCTCAGGGACTCGTTGGGACGAAGCTCTCTTCATCAGCTGATCCTTCCTCCTCTTCCTCCTCCTCTTCCTCCTTTACTCCTCTGAGGAGGAGGACCCATGATGCAACAGGGCAGCCCTGAGGAAAAACGACGACGAGAACATTTGGGATTAAAAATCAAAGGAACAAACAAGGATTAAAAAAAACAAAAACAAAAAATAGGATGAAATACTTTGGGAGATCTGTTGATGTCTCGTGACTTACAAAAAAAAAAAGGACTACATGGTGATGTCATCGAGAGCTTGTTTTTACCCATATTACCCTTCAAACATTACCGTCCAATCACTTCCTTCCTCCTCATTCACTTCCTTTCAGCTGGTTTTTACTTCAGAGTTGTCATTTGCTGTCACATCCAGAGTTAAAAATTACGACCTGTAACTTATAAAATGTGAAATATAACCATAGAAAAACACGACTGGATTCACACAAGAAATGAACATAAGATTTAAGATTTTGATTTTTGCACAGATCTAATCACCATCATATGTAATGAACTTCTGTCTGTTTGATCACTGAGTTTCCACGCTAGAAAGAAAGCAGCGACTCTTTGATTTGGATACACAGATAAACATTTATTATGTCTTAGATCATATATCAAATCCTATTTTGACCACATGTTAATCTAAGGAACAGGAAACACACATCGCTATAGAAATGTTCATGATGTTATTTTCCTTCTAACAGTGTAAAAGTGTTTCCGGGTGATTTCTACTTCCTGTGTGAGTGCAGCCAGTCTGCTGTCTATAGAGATTTTATTTTATTTTAACCCCAAATAATCATAGTATTTGCTCTGCGGTGCTATTTGCTGTCTAACAACTATCTAGGAAAAAAAACCTCCTGGTTGTGTTTTGAATGTATTTGTAAATGTTTAGGTGTGTTTTCTAAAGACGCGCACTAGAAACCGTTCTGGACCAGCTGAGACACTTCAGATCAGAGTCCTGGTTCCGAAATGGACTCTCTCTCTCTCACACACACACACACACACACACACACACACACACACACACACACACACACACACACACACTGAAGGACAAACTGCTGAGCACTTTGATTGGAGGATGGAGGGATGAATGGACCAATAAAGGGTTCACGGTGAAGCGTCGACACACGATGTACAGCCAGTTAATCCTGACCTAACACACCTGTACAGTCACCACTGACCTGGATACAGTGATTGGTTTTAGTTTGTGAATAAAGTGTCGAATGCCAAAATGTACCTATTTACTGCTCAAAGTGTGTTTTTTATTGTTGGTTTTTTGTCCTTTTCCAAATGATTCTTTTGGCTTTAAATGTTTAAAGTTGAATACATCATGAAAGACTAAGAAATCCAGAAAATATTCACTTTTGAGATGCTGGAACCCAGTGGCGAGCCGTGACTTTTATACCTAGGCCCTCTGACCTCTGAGTTATTTTGGTAAAACTACTGACAAATATAACTAAAGAAATGTTATTCAAAAAATATTTAAAACAAAATATATTTTTTTAATGTTTTTCAATATTATTTTGTAGAATATTTTAGGGCCCTGCCGGCTCGCCACTGTTACTTAGATACTAAGAGTAACCTGAGTTTGCATTCAAGTCTTGCACTAAGAACCAGTAATACTTTATGGTTTAATATGTTGATTTCATTGTCTTGAGTTACAGGATGCTGTGTTAACTACAATATTTCATTTTACTGAGTTACATACAGTAGGAGGTTATTCCTTCAAGAGAAGGGGACATGTTGTGTCCTGTTACTGTAGCCAGAGGGTGCTGTTGGACAGAGAGTTGATATAGGATGCCTGAAGGTGGAAGTTGGATAAAGAAGAATAAAGATTGAGTAAAGGATAGCACACGACAACAAGAGGACATACCCTCCATTACAAAGTGCACCATGATGGATGTGGCTGAGGTGGAACTGTTCTCAGGAAGGTTCATGTATAAAGAGAACTGAGCAGTGTCAGAAGCAGGACTTTGTTCATTCCTATATTCCACAATGTGTTTTGACAGAAATACGACTGAACTGACTCGACTTCCAGCATCAGCCTCCATGGCGTTAGAACAGGACTTATTATTGGAACTGAAACACTCAGGTAATCTGAACAACACAGTAACTGAACTCTTCAGAAAGAAAGGAGGATGGTTTTTGGGAACAAATAATCAAACGTATTGGTGAGTAATGGCTATAATGACTTTTATTTAACATTGTTGATATTTTCTTGTCATTTTATGAAGTAAATATTGTTGCTTCTGCTAGAGAGGATGTGCGGCGCAGCAGTGAAAGGAGGCTTGTTGAATTGTGTTGTTTGGTGTTCTTGCTTTAGTAATGGCATTCATTCTCGCTACATTAGAAACCTGTCTGTGATGCAGCGCCCTGTTATACTGCGTTAATGTATCATATTAATGGTTTCTATAGCCGTGACGTCATAATAATGCTATTAGGAGGTGGGTTCATTCAGGTAGACACTACTGAAGGCCTAGGTGTGAAATGCACGGCCTGTTTCTGTTTTCAACATAACTCATTTGAAGATATTGTGAGACAAAAAAACTATAATTAGGATGCAAATAAAAAACAAATTTTTGTATGAAATTTCACTAAAGGTCATTTTTTTTATTGGTAATTTAATCTTGATCAGAATTCAACAAAAGCCAAACATTTTATTATTATCTCCCACCGGCCAAGCAAATACATTCAATAGTAAAAACCCTAAACATATTAAATTCATAACCATATATAACAAGGAAAAGCATTAGATTCTCTATCTTCTATCAAAATGATCGTAACTAATTGATTATTCAGATCATTGTTGCAGCTGAATTCTGTAACACGAGGACTTTGAGGAAAGAAATACACTTTTCTCTGATAAAAGCCGACACAGCAATTCAGCTTTAGAGCTCATCCCTTTTCTTCTTCTCCTCCTCCTTGTGGAAGACTTGTCCATCCGGCTGCTTCCTCCAGGCCAGTTGGACGTTGTCGTCCAATCCCTGGGCCCTTAGGTTCTTTTTCGCCTGAGACACAAAAACTCATTTTCATTATCGTTCCAATGATAACAGATGATTTATCTTTAGTTCACTCATCTGAAATGGTAGTTGTTCCCCGTATTTCTTCCAGTGTAAAGGCTTACCTCAGGTTATGGAATAGTATTTGTACATTTTCCTAATGCATTTGGTGGCATGTGGCTAAGTTTCTGCTATTTACTTCTGCACATATTTACACGTCTTCTTACTAAATGCTTGGGTCCTGTTATTTGTGGCCAAAGTATTGAATGTATAATGGATATAGAATTTCATTCATGTTGATCTTGGTCCATTTCATTCGTATTGAAATTCATTTACTACATTTTCTTTCGTTGAATTCATTATTCTTTAATAGTTATTTATTTGTTTCCTACCTCTTTCGTCTCTTGTTCTCATGTCATGTGAATTTCCTTTCTGGAGATTGATGTTTTTGCATAAAAGTAGAAAACATTATTTACCTCCACCAACATCGCATCCAGAAAAGCGGGGTCGTTCAGATCCACACCGTCTGGGTTCTCCACCCTCACCTTTATCACTTTCATTGAAACAGGCACAACAGCTAAAAACACAAACAAACTTCATCAGTCACAACATTTATGGTGTCTTCTTTTTCAGCAGACTCAATATCATCACTTGCTTTGACGTAGCTGTGAATTTTACTCACGTCCGTAGCAAATGAATGGTTTCTTCACTCCACAGTCCAAGTCCTCCCATTTTCCAGAGTTGTCGAAAGCTGCAGCCACACAAACCTTTGAAGCTCTGTAGTTAGGTTCATTTTCTGCCCAGTACTTGAAGGAGGAGTTGCTTCCATCGGACCACTTCCAGGAGTCTCTGTAAAGGCCGATCCAAATCCAACCCCCTCCAGGTAACAGCTCATCAATCTGCTGCTCCTCCGCCGGGTTTCTCACACTGGCCAGGTCTGTGTGGTGTTCTCTGCAGTAGCTCTGGGCCTCAGTCCATGTCATTTTGCTGTCAGTGAGGACAAATGTTGCATTCGGCCCTGAAAATGGACCCCAGAGAAGCTGAGTAGAGGCACCACAACATACAGCCTGACTTCAATGCCACATCTCTGGTGGTATTGATGCCTTTATAATATAAGATATTACATTTAAATCCCACAAATGTGTACTTTGTAATTTGTAGTGCTGGGGTTTTTCAACAGATGAATGTTGGCAATAAACGTTAGTAGTACCAGTGGTGGAATATTCAGATCTTTTAGTAAAAGCAGGAGTACAACAATGTGAAGATACTGTGTTACAGGTTAAAGCTTCATTCAAATGATATTGATTCTATATTGTTCTTATTCTGTTTAGCACAGATGTATAAGATGTAAAACGTACCTACAATTCTGAAACAAGTTTTCAAAAAATGGTATATACATAATTTCCTTTTACGTTGAGAATGTTAGTGAAAAGGGAAATGTCTTTAGTGGAACTGCTAACAAAAGAAAAAAAAGTCACAAAGAAAAAAGGTTGGGAACCTCTAGTTAGATAAAGACCAATGCATTGTATTTCAGAAGCTTTCAATATGATTTTAAATGTGTTATATTCATTTTAAGTTTATATTCTTACCTGTGACATTAAAGCAGACCGACCAGAGGGGGCGATTACAATCAAAATCATGCCATGCTCCACCATAATGAAAAAGTGTGCATTGGTAATCGTGCACGTTGTTTGGTTGTCCATTATCCCATGGTCTGAACTCCTTTTCCCCCGGTCCGTAGAAGCTTGGGTCTGACATCGACCACTTCCAGGTGTCCCAGTCATCGTGCAGCCCTATCCAGGCTGACTGAAAGCAATAAATTGTTATAATTATTAGATCCTGTTGAAGCTTTTAAAGCTGCTGCTTAAGAAAATGTGTATGTTTAATAAAGAGAAGGTGTTCTTTTGCCTTCATGAGACCAGCCTTGGTACATGGTGATCTGATGGGAATCCCCTCAAGTCAACATTCATTTACAGCCTTGTTACTCTGAACCTCTACAACTTTATTACAGGGTTTTATGCTATAGCTTTGGCTTAACCCTTGTGTGGTGTTTGGGTCAAATTGACCCGATTTCCATTTTCAATGAATACAAAAAAATATAAGGATATTTTCGTTCAACCTGAAACTCAATGGCCGGGGCTTATTTATTGTGAAGGACATGTGGAATTGTTTTTATTTTTTGCCCAACCGCATTTATGTCCTTCATAAGCGGTTCGGGTCAATCTGACCCGGATACAATACCAGGACAGACAGGCAGAGAAAAACCAACACACTCTCACTCCCTAATCGTCCAGGAGCGACGCTTGGTCAGGGTCCCGTGGCGTCCAGGTGTGACGCGCCGAGGCTCCTTCAGCTTCATAAACGGACGCAAAGAGCTTTCAACTGATTGCAATGTATTCCCATCGGCGTCGGTATTTGACGCTTAGGGAAGCACGGCATTCGTTTGTGTCGGAGGCTGTTAAAGGCAATGTGAGCGTCCATTCCCATTGGATAACGGAGAATTGTACACCCGGAAGTAAGTATTCCCCTTAACTATGTTTAAGCACTTATTTTAACTGATAGTATACATATGTATTATACTCTTATAAGATGTATGTAGATAGTATAAGAAATGTGCAGAATATGACAATGTAATGGTGGAGGTACACACATATTGATAGATGTCTTGTAATGCACTGTTGAGGAACCTGCGACCCAAGTTTTTCATTCATTGCATAACTACACCGTAGTTGTGTATAATATGATATGTCAATAAACCTTAGAAAATCTTGAAATCTTGAAAGGGATGTGCAAAATAGTCATTATATACAGTCTTTAATGTCAATAAACCTTAGAAAATCTTGAAGTCTTTAATTAACTATTAGTAGAGAATAACGACGAGTAAAGAATATACTTTATAGGGATCCTATTAATATCTAATAATACAATTATAAAATGCAATAACGTGCTTTAACCAGTAGGTGTCCCTTTCTATCAGCTGTGCACCGTTATGGCGTAAATACAGCATATCTACCAATTGGATCAAATTAGTGATGTGTCGGTCGCGAACGAGCCGATTCTTTTGAACGGCTCTTTGGTACGAACGAGGGGAACCGAGTCGTACTTGGTGAGAGCCGTTCTTGTTATCGTTCAATCGTTGGTCCGCACTCACTGCCTGCCAAAATCCACTCGCCTTTTAAAAAGCTTGATTTTGTTCCCCAAACGTATTCTGTGAAGACTCACCCCTACTCTGATTGGTAGGTTTCAGCACGAGGAGTTAGGTGGGGTGGGTCTTAACCAAGCCCCCAGGAAGTGCGCCGGACTCTGATGAAAATATTCGTGCTGGCCAAACGGCGGTACTACACTTCCTTTTGGTTGCCAGGCCCAGGAAACACTTTTTCCCATTGACTTACATGGGGAAAGAGTGGTCTGTAAATCGTTGGATAATTTTTTTTAAACTAAATAAACTACCCAGTATGAACACTTGTATAGCCCTTATTAAAAACATTCGTTCCTCAAGTTGTAAAAATGTGCTAATAACGTTATTCTGAGAGTTATTTCCCTCTGCATTATGAACGCGCATCTAACCCACGGGACCGCGCCGCCCGGCACGTTCATGTTACGTGTTCAGCACTAGTACATGCGTTTATCTTTACCCATGGATGCACAATAAGAACGGACCCATATCGCATTACTGCCAGCCCACGGAGCTGTAATAATGGATATATTGCACATGTTTGCTGTAATTCATCATTTGTAAAATATTATACTACATGGGCTGTATGATTAAATCTTGTACCGTAAATGTTGTATTAAATAAAGTTAATATTACCGACGTAGATTAACGTCACTGTAGCTTCTTATTGCACTAAGAAGCTTATTCCACTGTATATATATATATATATATATATATATATATATATATATATATATATATATATATATATGCGCGAATGAGCAACTCTCATAGGAATGAATGAGGCCCCGCCTCCCACGCTGTATCCAGTTCTTATTATACATCCATGGTCTTAACGGAATACGCGAGAGAGAGAAGTCATAACAAGTGGTACGGGACAGATAGACGACGTGTTTTTCGGATGGAAAATGAGCCAAATGCGAAAACGCAGCAGCATTTGAATGCACTTCAACCAAAACCTAGGCAGTGATAAAGCGCACCATTTGTGAAGGCAAAATATCCTTTAAAGCAGGGTCAACAAATAATCTCCATCGCCATTTAAAAACACACTACTAATATTAAGAGTTGCGTGAATTTCATTCAAGGCAAGGCAACTTTATTTACTGAACACATACAGAGGGTACATTCAAAGTACATTCACTGACATGAATGACATGGATATGGCGCCACCTTGTGTCATGTTTACAATGCAGATTATTGACATTAGGTCTGGCAATGCAGTCAATCATTATCCTGGTGATTATTTCGCAGATAAACCTAGTAACCCCGCCCCCTTTAAAAAAAAACTGCTCTTTTGAACAGCTCTTTTGAACGGCTCTTTGAAAGGAACGGAGCCATAAGATCCGGCTCCCTTCAAAGAGCCATAATTCCCATCACTAGATCAAATATAAAAGTCAGCCGAATTAGTGTAGATCAATGTCGTTTAATTAACAAGGATAATCTGGTGTTTTTGAGTTGATGAGTAGTGGAGATATCACTGTCAAATCAATCGACAGTAAGGGGAATACTTACTTCCGGGTGTACAATTCTCCGTTATCCAATGGGAATGGACGCTCACATTGCCTTTAACAGCCTCCGACACAAACGAATGCCGTGCTTCCCTAAGCGTCAAATACCGACGCCGATGGGAATACATTGCTATCAGTTGAAAGCTCTTTGCGTCCGTTTATGAAGCTGAAGGAGCCTCGGCGCGTCACACCTGGACGCCACGGGACCCTGACCAAGCGTCGCTCCTGGACGCTTACGGAGCGTCCACACAGCAGCGTTAAAAAAATCTTGGAGGTGGGCGTATCTGAAGCTTGGGGATTTTTTTGCGAGCAACGCGACCAACAACCAATCACATGAATCTCCCGCCCCCGACATACGAAGCAAAAAAGCCTGAAGTAAACTGGATATAAACTCCCCAAACAGGCGAAAACCTACCACTGTCTCTGCCACCTCCCTCCATGCCTGGCTCCTCCGGTTTGTATCCCGGTAGGTAAATAGGGACTGGTCATAAAGCACCGGGTGATTCCCTACCGCTAATTTCTCCTCCATTTTTTGGAATATGAGGAAATGACCTGCGGTCTGTCTCTCCCAGCATACACGCGGTTTGATTGGCTAGCGCTTGAACTGTCAGATTTGCATACACGGGATTTGATTGGCTGACGCTTCCACCTCAGCTTCAAAAGTTGAACATTGCTCAACTTTTGAATCCTGAAAATCCTGAAAATCTCCGCTCTGTTGCCCACAATGCAGTTCGGCGAAAAGTGAGGCAAAGTGACGTCACCCCATTCAAAGTGAATGGGCAGAAGCGTTGGAAGATTTTGTTAACGCTGCTGTGTGGACGCTCCGTTAGGGAGTGAGTGTGTTGAGAAAAACACACAGAAACACAGAAACTAAACACACACACACACAAACTAAACACACACACACACACACACACACAATCACACACTGGTATGCATGGAGAAGCTGTTTGATCCTGTTTTCCCTTGATCTTTACCCTTTGTAGTGTGTACACAAAACTATCCTAGAACATTATAAACATTTTAGATCTTCCAGAAATGTATAAACATTTTACATTTTCTCGCACTGTCCCCCTCGCACCTGCACGCCGGAGGAGGGACTAAACAGAGACATAACCTCACATTACAGTGTATAGTGCAAAACTACAATGATCTACCAGCAAAATGGCCAAAATATATTCTGCTCAGAGAGCCTTGCAACAAGTACATATGTGCTATACTGTACACACGAAGAAGTTCTGTACATCATGTGTTTCCTAAACGGATTTGCCCATTGACTCACATGATGTTCTGCAGCGTCACTTCATCAATATATTTTTCGGATATACTGTATTTTATGAATAGTGACTGTTAATTGTTTTTATTTGCTATCTGTTCTATGTCATTTATATGGATGTTTCATCATCTCTATATATTTCACATCCAAATACTTTTGGATGTATGGTTCTTGTGTTTCAATTGCTGTTAAATTGCTTTATTTCCTTCAGGGCTTTGATTAGTATATGACAGATTAAAAATAATAAACATTAATGAAAAAATGTTTCATTTACATTTGTCCTAGAAAAGCATGAGCAAAATGTAAACTTAGTTTTTATTACAGTGTATTTTTTTTTAACATAAATTACATTTTTAACACAAAAAACGACGGACACTTCCATTGTTAAATTTGATCTAGCAAAGAGTATTTTCAAAGACTAATCATATATTTCATTTATATTGTTGGGGAATGAGTTAAAGACAATATATATAAGGAAATGTGCATGTTGAATTTAGTTCTGTATTTTTTTTAAACCCTGAAATATGTCCCGTGTCAATTTGACCCGAACATTACCAAAGGGTGCGAAATGTGAACATAACACAAGGGTTAAAACATTTTCAACTCTGTTTTAATACTCAGGTTCCCATAGGACTTTAAAACAGGTTTAGCTTTCTGTAATAATCTCTCCTTTTTAAATTTGACTCTAAAAGAAATGTAATTCATTTTAATTGAAAGACAGAGAAAAGTGACCTCACTTGTTTGTATTGGCCTGCCATGTTGTTCAGGAGCTCCACAACCTCCATGCTGTCTACAGTGGCCAGGTCTGTGTGTTTCTCTCTGCAGTATCTCTGTGCTTCAGACATGGTCTTTGCTTCAGAAACAAAATGGTACTGACGTTCAGCATGTGAGGAGACAGTGCTCAGCCCTGTAGAGACACAGACATTCATTTAGGCTATAACTTGACTTTTTGAATCACACTTTACTGTAATATGGCGCATCATTATACATTTTGACTTCTACTTCAAACAATTCACAGTGAAATATGTAGCTTTCAGCTGAACTTCATTTAGTTGTTTTTAAGCAAGTACCTTTCAAACAATATAAAAGGTGTTAAGAATGCAAAACAAGTAATTGTCAAATAGAATCAGAAATGTCTTCTCTAGTTATTTATCTCCCCACCCCTCAGGTTTACATGAAATAATCAATAAAGACATAAATAGATATCCAAATATATAAAACACTTGCCTGCAGCTCCCATGATCAGCAGCAGAACTACGTCCATCGTTGTTTGCTCTCTGACTGCAACTGTTGTTACAGCTCATAGTGTTTCTCATGAATGTCTTTGAGTAAGCTATTGTCATCTGACTTCATGCAAGGTCAGACGCAACAGATGTTTGCATAGGCAAATTGTTCGGGTTATGTTAAATACAGGACCCAGTCGCAGAAAAGGACTTGAGAATCAGAATCAGAATTCTGAAGTAGGTTTACACATATGAGGAATTTGCTTTGGTTTATGTGGTGCATACAAAGACGAAGAAAGAACAATATAGCTAAACAAAATACAAATAAAAATAGAACTGTTATAACAGCTATTTAAAAAAACGTTTTAAGAAAATATAATTCTCTAAGAAACATGAAAAATACTATGTACTATATCCAAAGTGGAGAGCTGTGCTGATATACAAGAGGTAGTGTGGAGAAGAAATGTGCACCACATTTGTAGGATTCGCACGATGTGCCTTAATGTAATACATAATGTTTTTCTGGGGTGGGTAGAAGTCAGTGTCCGTGGGGGTCACGGGCCTTATTGATGAGACCGGTAGCAGAGGGGAGGAAACTGTTCAGGTGGCGAGAGGTTTTGGTCCTGATGGAGCGCAGCCTCCTCCAGAGGGGAGAGGGGTAAACAGTTTGTGTCTGCAGAGCGGATGATATGCTGAAACCTTCCTTTGTCCTTAGCTGTAGCTGCAGCGTACCAGATGGTGATGGAGGAGGTGAGGATGGACTCGATGATGGTGGTGTAGAATTCACCATCATCGACTTTGGCAGGTATAATTTCTTCAGCTGCCGCAGGAAAAACATCCGGTGCAGCTGGGAGAGCTTGTCCCGAATGTCCTGCAGAGGGAGTAAAGTTCATCAGATGTATTGTTCTATACTCAGGCAGATGATGAAGAAAGGGTAGCGGAAACCGGTGGCGGTTGTCGATGTGTCACGACCGATGGGAGCCTGGTGTGAAGACTTGCTACAGGCGCAGACAGAGCACAAAAACTAGAGAGTCCGCCTCCATGGAAGTCCACTAGAAGTGACGTTTCAGGAGGAAGGCAAAGTGGGAAGAGTGGGCCAATAGGAGAACTTGTGAGCGGTCAGGTACAACGGTTATCTGGACTGTTACCTGGATCTGGCTGGTCTTTCTGTTCGTTCCTCACTGAGCTCTCAATTTCCCACGTCACAGCGCCCACCACCCTGGTAGCAGGAATTATGGTGTCAGGAACTGTGGAGTCATGATCCCCTGCAAACCGCCGGGACAGAGCGTCAGGTTTGTAGGTTTCTAGAATCGAAACGATAGGTAAAGGTAAAGTTGAATCTGCCAAAAATGAAAGCCCAGCAGGCTTGACAAGAGTTTAATCATTTGGCAGTTTTTATGTAGGCCATGTTCCTATGTGTGTCCACACAAGGAATGGATGTTTAGAGCCCTCCAGCCAGTGCCTCCATTCTTCCAGTGCAAGCTTCACAGCAAGCAGCTCCCTGTTGCCAACATCATAGTTGCGCTCAGCAGTCTTCAAGCATCTACCTCAACAATAAACTGTAGAGATGTGTCAGTAGAGGCTGACAAGAAATGTCTCTTCAGCTCTGAGAAGGCAGGATCAGCCTGAGGAGTTCACAAGAAAATGGATTGCAGGGGAGGTGAGTTGGTTGAGAGGAACGGCCACACGACAGTCTCTGATATATCGACAACAAAAATGTGCAAACTCCAAAAAACGCTGGAGCTGCATCCTGCTGGAAGGTTTGGGGCATTGTGCCACAGCTTGGTCCTTCTCTGGGTCTGCTTTCACCTGCTCTGGCTCGATGATGTAGCCAAGAAAATCCACTGAATCCAAAATAAATTTGACAAACAGTTTGTTTTCACGGAGCCTTTGTAGAACCTGCTGCACATGTTGGGTGTGTTCCTCCATTGTACGTGAGAATATTAAGATGACAACAAGATACACAAAAACTGAATGGTTCAGGATGTCACGGAGGACATCGTGCACCAGAGGCTGGAAGACAGCTGGGGCATTGGTCTGAATGGCATCTCTAGATACTCTAAATGGCCTAGTGGGGCCTCTTCTACTTGTCTGCTTGACGGACCAGCTGGTAGGCGTTCCTGAGGTTGAGTTTTGAGAAGATGGTGGCTTCCTGTAGTGGTTCGAAGGCTGAGTTGATGAGAGGGCATATTTGTTTTTGATGGTGATGTTGTTACAATGCAGGAGCGCAGAGAGTGGTATTTCTTGGACACAAAGAAAAAAAGGTTCAAGCTTCGGTCGGGACAAGTTAAACCAACAGCTGAATGGAAGAGAGGCCCAAGGAAGAAGATCTATGGTGCTTATTTACACCCAGAGGTGGAAAAATTACTCAGAACTTGTTTTTAAGTAAAAGTAGAAGTACCAGAGTGTAGGAATACTCTGTTACAAGTATTGGCATCAGAATATACTTTAAGTACCAAAAGTAAAAGTACTCATTTGCAGATTGGCCCATTTCAGAAAAATATATAATATATGTTTTGATTATAATTATTGATGCATTAAAGTGTTATCAAAGTTGGTATTATATCTTAAGTACAGTACTTGAGCAAACATACTTAGTTACTTCCCACCTCTGTTTACACATTATAGTGTAAATATGGGAGTGACAGTGGTTAACAACTATCTTGTGTTGAGAAAAACGAACAAATATAATTTTTATTTGATCTCAAAATAGAGTTAAAAATTACAATAAATTGTAGTTAAGGTTCCTACTCTGCAAAAAGGGTTACATGTACACTATGTGGTGTGGACCCATTGACACAAAGTGTTGAAATCAAATCTGAGAGTGTTCATTTGGGTATGCTGATTTTGCTTTGAAACAACATTCAAATCACTCTGTTTGCATGAAGTTGTGGTGGCTCTACTCTTCAGCCACCTCCCTTGTGAGTGTGTGTTCCCTTTCCCTGTCTGTGTGGGCGTGGTGGCTGTCACTCCTGGCTCCCGGCTCAATCTCCACCTGCTGCAAATCTCCACCTCCTGCAATCAGCCTCACACACCTGATTCCCATTCAGCCATTTACTAATGGTATATCAGCGGAGGCTCCACAACATGTCAGCGCCAGATCGTTGTTTAAACCCCAGTGGTAACTCTCAGCCTTCTTAGCCGATTTAAAGCTATTTCTCTGTACACGGAATACTTTTCTCACCTGTTTCTCTTATGCTCCAGGATCACTCTCCAGCCGCCTTGTTACCATCACCTGCCGCCACCAGTCATCATTCCAACCGGATTACTCTCCACACTCACCAGTCTTCATTCCTACAGGATTACTCTCCACGCTCCTCCACCTCACAATAAACCTTTTTCCAACACTCTGCCGTGTCCTGCGTTTGGGTCCTATCGGATATCGTAACAGAACGATCTGGCCAGTATGGACTCAGCGGACACAGGCCACCAGTCCAAGACTGCGGACGAACTCAGCCAAGCCCTGGCCAATCAAGGTGCTCTCGTGGGGCATCACGACGTGGTTCTCCGTGAGGTTGTGGAGACTCTCCGGAACCTCTCCGCTAACGTGCAAAGGATCGGCACACAAGTGGAACTGCTCACCTCACAGTTTTCTCCCCCGCAGCCCGCTGCACAGCCGACAGCTCCTCCCCCCGCTCCTGCCGCACCTCTCCATCAGCTACGAGAGGCTGTTATTCCTACACCGGAGCGATACGCTGGAGATTTGGGTATTTGTAGAGCCTTTTTGTTCCAGTGTTCGTTAGTTTTTGAGCAGCAGCCTAGTACTTATCATACAGATGGGGCTAGGGCAGCATATGTAATGAGTCTGTTGAGGGGGAGTGCTCTAGATTGGGCTACAGCCGTTAGGGAGAGCCAGCCACACATTTGCTCATCATTTGATACTTTCATTTCCGAAATGAAAAAAGTTTTTGATCACCCGGTACGGGGGAGGGACGCTTCTAGGCGCCTTCTTTCTCTCCGGCAGGGCTCCCGTAGTGTAGCCGAATTTTCAGTTGAGTTTAGAACAGTTGCTGCTGACTCAGGCTGGAATAACGAGTCATTACAAGATGTTTTTCTTCAAGGGCTGAACGAAGCAATTAAAGACGAGCTAGCTGCTAGGGATGATCCAGTTAGCTTGGATAATTTAATTGCCACAGCTATCAAGATTGATAATCGCCTCAGAGAGAGACGCAGGGATAGGAATAGCAGTCACCCCAATCCCAGCTACTCCTCACTTGATCCCCGAATTGGCACTGCCACTGCCCCAATCTCCAGATCCTTTCCGACTCCTTTCTCGGTTTCACCCCCCGAAGATGAGCCCATGCAAGTGGGAAGGGCCCGCCTCTCACCATCTGAGCGGGCTAGAAGGATCCAGGCTGGGGAATGTGTTTATTGCAGCCAAACCAGTCATCTAGTTTCCTCCTGTCCTAATCTGCCAAAAGGTCAGGCTCGTCAGTAGCTGTGGGGATTCTGGCGAGCCCTTCCTCCTCTCTCAACCCCCGACCCAGAACGCAGCTAGAAGCCGTTCTTTGCTGCAACCAACAGTCACTACCCCTGCTCGCCTTAGTGGACTCGGGGGCAGACGAGAATTTTTTGGACATTGACATTGCAGCTCAGGCAGGAATTCCCTGCGAAGTGTTAGATTCACCTCTTAATGCCAATGCTCTAAATCAGGGGTTTTCAAAGTGTGGGAAGGTGAGCCTCCCCTCAGAGAATATAAGAACAGCCGCGCCCCCCCTCCCAATTATTATTGCTATTATTATTATTATTATTGTTGTTGCTATAATGCAGGGGTATTATTATCCAGTGGAATGCCCTTACCTACTGGCCTAGTTAAATCAAAGTGGTTACTTATTTTTGTCTGGGCAGTGTAGTTTTACACACCATCTTATTTGACTTTCTCAGGGCAGAGCCCCACAAAGAAAAAAATATATGTACACACGTAAGGTCATCATCTTAACAGTTTTTAATGCTCGAGTCATCCGTGAGCAGAGCATCAAGTTGGCATGCCTATTACAGCTGAATGCGGCGATTACCATCTTGTTCAGCAAAACGCCTCACAAACGTATTAACATCCAAAGCTTTAGTGCGTTTTGATTCAATGCTGAGCACAGCCAAACTTGACAGTCTCTTCTCTGTCATTGTAGACCGCAAATACCTTATTCCTTCCGTGTACTTGGGTCCGAATGCTTCTCGTTTTCTGCCGCCCGTTCAAATGAAATCGCCGCCAATCACATTTCCTCGCTCGCGCCAGGGTTACAAGGCTCGCGTCTTGTGCTGCATTCACTTGCACTCGGACATCAGGGATTTTCTCTGATAAATGTCCGATGAGCCACAACTTTTATTTCAAAACAAAGCTGCCAACTGGGGTGGCCAGACGCTGTCTCCTCTCTCACTTTAGGTAACTTCACTAAAAATCGATCCATGTTGCCGCTCGCATAAAGTTAGCTGAAGTTAACGAGCTAGATTTCATTGTTTCTCTTTATTTTTTTCTCACGCTGCGCCTCCCCTGAAGCTCTCTGGCGCCCCCCAGGGGAGGCGCGCCTCACACTTTGAAAACCGCTGCTCTAAATGGACAATTCCTGGCCCAAGTCACTCACCGCACCAAGCCAGTAAACCTCATTCTGTCTGGAAACCATCGTGAGTTTATTCAGTTTCACCTAATTTCCTCACCTCATGCTCCCATAGTGTTGGGTCATCCCTGGTTAAGAACACACAACCCCCAGATTGATTGGATAACTGGCAAAATCATTAGTTGGAGTTGTTTTTGTTTATCCTCATGCCTGCAGTCTGCCCTACCGCCAGCAGAGGCCGCCGCTCCACCACCCAAGATCGAGCCGCCTGACCTGTTATCTGTCCCCATGGAATATCATAGCCTCGGAGAGGTGTTCAGTAAACAGCGAGCTCTTTCTCTTCCTCCTCATCGACCCTACGACTGTCCCATTGACCTCCTTCCCGGGGCCCCTCTGCCTTCCTCACGTCTGTTCAACCTGTCTCGCCCTGAGAGAAAATCCATGGAGAGTTACATCCATGACTCCCTGGCTGCTGGTGTCATCCGCCCATCCTCCTCCCCGGTCGGTGCTGGGTTCTTCTTCGTGTCCAAGAAGGACCGCTCACTGCGGCCCTGCATTGATTACAGGGGTCTCAATGCCATCACTATAAAAAACAAATGTCCGTTACCCCTCATTAACTCCGCCTTTGAACCCCTCCAGGAAGCCACCATCTTTTCCAAACTGGACCTCCGCAATGCCTACCACCTCGTCAGAATCCGTGAAGGGGACGAGTGGAAGACTGCCTTTAACACACCACTCGGTCACTTTGAGTATCTGGTGATGCCTTTTGGACTGACGAATGCCCCAGCAGTTTTTCAGTCAATGGTGAACGATGTACTCCGTGACCTCCTCAACCGGTCAGTCTTTGTCTACTTGGATGACATTCTCATTTTCTCCCGTAACAAGGAGGAGCACATTATCCATGTCAGGCAGGTGCTGCAGAGACTCCTTGAAAACAGACTCTTTGTGAAGGCGGAGAAATGCGAATTCCATGTCAACACAGTCTCATTCCTGGGCTACATCGTTGAGGAAGGAAAGATTAGGACCGACCCTGAGAAGATCCAAGCGGTGGCGGGGTGGCCCAAACCAACCTCAGTTAAACTGCTTCAACAGTTTCTTGGTTTCGCCAATTTTTATCGGCGCTTCATCAGAGACTACAGCAGAGTGGCGGGCCCTTTAACCAGACTCACTTCCCCTACAACTGGTTTTTTCTGGACCCCAGAGTGCGATGCAGCCTTCTCTGAGCTAAAGAGACTTTTCACCACTGCCCCTGTGCTCATCCACCCTGATTCCTCTCGCCAGTTCGTGGTGGAGGTCGATGCCTCCAACACCGGGGTAGGGGCAGCTCTTTCCCAGCACTCGGAACGAGACCAAAAATTACATCCTTGTGCATTTTTCTCTCGCCGCCTCACTCCAGCTGAGAAGAACTATGACGTGGGTAACAGAGAGCTGCTGGCTGTCAAACTTGCCCTAGAGGAGTGGAGGCACTGGCTGGAGGGAGCCGAGCTCCCTTTTATTGTATGGACAGACCACAAAAACTTGGCGTACATCCAATCTGCCAAGCGCCTTAACTCTCGTCAGGCTCGATGGGCCCTGTATTTCGGCCGCTTCTCATTCACCCTTACCTACCGTCCAGGGTCACGGAACCTCAAGCCGGACGCTCTCTCTCGCCAGTTCGCTTCCGAAGGACCAGCTGCCAATCCAGACACTATCCTGCCTGCCTCCTGCGTGGTGGCGGCTGTTACCTGGGAGATTGAGTCATTGGTTAAGGAGGCTCAGCGGGCGCAACCTAACCCAGGTAACTGCCCAGCTAATAGTCTTTTTGTGCCTACCCCTGTTCGCTCCAAGGTCCTGCAGTGGGCACACGCCTCCTGTCTCTCGTGTCATCCTGGTGTCCATCGCACACTGTTTATTCTAAAACAACGGTTCTGGTGGCCTTCCATGGCTCAAGACACCAGGGCCTTTGTTGCTGCCTGTACAGTATGTGCCCGCGCCAAGTCCTCCCACCAATCTCCCTCTGGCCTGCTTCGGCCGCTGCCGGTACCTAGGCGTCCTTGGTCGCATGTGGCCTTGGATTTTGTCACTGGACTTCCACTGTTACAAGGAAATACCATCATCCTAACTATTGTGGACAGATTTTCCAAGATGGTACACTTTGTTGCTCTTCCCAAGCTTCCCACAGCCCGAGAGACTGCAGATCTTCTGGTCAATCATGTTGTTCGACTCCATGGGATTCCCACCGACATCGTCTCTGACCGGGGTCCCCAGTTCATTTCCCACGTTTGGAAAGCCTTCTGTCAGGCTCTGGGAGCATCAGTGAGCCTGTCATCTGGATATCATCCTCAGACGAACGGGCAAACAGAACGGGCCAACCAGGATCTGGGGGCGGCTCTTCGCTGTGTGGCTTTCAGGAACCCTTCGTCATGGTGCCCACATCTGCCATGGATCGAATATGCCCACAACTCCCTGTCAAATGCAGCCACAGGTATTTCACCCTTTCATTGTGCCATGGGTTTCCAACCACCCCTGTTTCCATCCCAGGAAGAGGAGGTTGCTGTTCCTTCCGTTCAGACCCACCTTCGTCGCTGTCATAAGGTGTGGAGGGACACCCGAGCCGCCCTGCTCCGCTCCGCTGCCCGCAACTGCCTCATCGCAGACCGCCACAGGACCCCGGCTCCCAACTACTTACCAGGTCAGAGTGTTTGGCTTTCCTCCAAAGATCTCCCACTCAAGACAGAGTCGAAGAAACTCACGCCACGTTATGTCGGCCCCTTCATCATCGACTCAGTTATCAACCCATCTGCAGTAAAACTCAAGCTTCCCCCACACATGAAGGTTCATCCGACATTTCATGTTTCTCTGTTGAAACCTGTTGCCAGCAGCCCCTTGTCTCCTCCAGTGAGTGTTCCCCCACCCCCCCCGCATCATCAATGATCACCCAACCTACACCGTCAGGCGATTGTTGGACGTTTGTCGCCGTGGAAGGGGATTCCAATATTTTGTGGATTGGGAGGGCTATGGTCCAGAGGAGAGGTCTTGGGTTCCCCGGCGAAACATCGTGGGCGCGTCCCTGGTTCGGGACTTCCACCGTGATAACCCTGGTAGACCTGGTAGACCGCCTGGAGGCGTCCCTTAAGGGGGGGGGTACTGTGGTGGCTCTACTCTTCAGCCACCTCCCTTGTGAGTGTGTGTTCCCTTTCCCTGTCTGTGTGGGCGTGGTGGCTGTCACTCCTGGCTCCCGGCTCAATCTCCACCTGCTGCAAATCTCCACCTGCTGCAATCAGCCTCACACACCTGATTCCCATTCAGCCATTTACTAATGGTATATCAGCGGAGGCTCCACAACATGTCAGCGCCAGATCGTTGTTTAAACCCCAGTGGTAACTCTCAGCCTTCTTAGCCGATTTAAAGCTATTTCTCTGTACACGGAATACTTTTCTCACCCGTTTCTCTTATGCTCCAGGATCACTCTCCAGCCGCCTTGTTACCATCACCTGCCGCCACCAGTCATCATTCCAACCGGATTACTCTCCACACTCACCAGTCTTCATTCCTACAGGATTACTCTCCACGCTCCTCCACCTCACAATAAACCTTTTTCCAACACTCTGCCGTGTCCTGCGTTTGGGTCCTATCGGATATCGTAACAGAAGTAAGAAAGGTCAAAGCAGCACAATAAAACAACCCAGAGGTTAAACCTGGAACAATACGTATGTTCTCTTTGGATGAGATCAACACTGTCAAAATACCACATTACAAGCAAAATACCTGCATTATGTGATTATAATCAGGAACATGTACTCAAAGTATCAAAATGAAAGGTAATCAATACTTGCTCCTTAAGTCTATACGTTATGATATCATTTGTATCACCCTGTAATAATTCATTTTGTTTTCACAATTAACTGTTAACAGTACTTTACTATAAAGAAGTCTGACAGTAAAACAGCTTTACTTTTGGTTAGAGTTTAACACTGTAAGGATGGTATGAGCATGCAAAACTAATCTCAAACACAAGACACAGCAGGGCAGGGCAGGAAGAACACAAGGACACCAGAGCCGTTTCTCATTTCTCCAATACAGAAAAAAAAAGGGTTTTGTTTGAAGATCTGTTTAGCACGCTAACTTCAGGAGCGCTGTGACTACTCCGTGTCCATGGTAACAGACGCAATGACATCGAGACACGTTTCCTTTACTTGATCAGAAAAAATTAAACCTTAGAAATACATTAATAATAATGACTATTTATATGGAACCTTTCATGCAAGGTGCATCCCAAAGTGCTTTTCATGAGGACATTTCTATTTTGAAAACAGCTAAATATTAATTAATTACATATATATATATATTACCATATATGACAAAAAAGGAGCATCAAATCATAATATTTAGAAGGATAGAAAAAGCAATAATTAATATTTTCCCCTAGAAGTTGTTACAGTAATTAAAATAGTCATACATATCTTTAGGGATATTGCTTCAAGTTTTCATCCCCATTTGGGTGACGGCATAATTGTGTTTTATGAAATAATTGGAAGATATTCTTACATATTACAGGAAGAAAACTTGGTCTGATCCCAAAACATATTACTTTTATGACAATATATGAAGTAAAGCATCAAATCCTCATGTTATGGAAGCCAATTCCCTAATTTAGCATCTCTAACAATGTGAAAATGAATTATATGTACAATTATTTTGTTTTCTTTATAGCTTATTTGACGGAATTATGGAATTTAACAGTGAATCTTCGTGTTACTCACGTCCGTAGCAAATGAATGGTTTCTTCAACCCACAGTACAAGCCCTCCCATTTTCCAGAGTCATGGAAAGCTGCAGCCACACAAACCTTAAAAGCTCTGTGTTTAGGTTCATTTTCTGCCCAGTACTTGAAGGAGGAGAAACTTCCATCGGACCACTTCCAGGAGTCTCTGGAAAGGCCGATCCAATATATCCCTCCAGGTAACAGCTCAACAATCTGCTGCTCCTCCGCCGGGTTTCTCACACTGGCCAGGTCTGTGTGGTGTTCTCTGCAGTAGCTCTGGGCCTCAGTCCATGTCATTACACCATCAGTGGAGAGAAATCTCACATTCGGTCCTGAAAATGGACCCCAGAGAAGTGCTGAGTAGAGGCACCACGACATACAGCCTGACATCAATCACACATCTGTGGTGGTATTGATGCCTTTATAATATAAAATATAACATTGAAATCATCGAGACATAAGGAATTACACCAATAAATGAACACATGTATTAAATAAACATGTATGATATTATAATCTGAAAGTGTTTTTAAACGGTCTCTCCACATGAATTTAAATATAAGTAAGAGATCAGATATAAAAAAGTTTGGGAACCATTTGTCAGATATAGAATAATAATAATATAATTTCAGAAGCTTCAAATTAATCTGAAATTAATATTCTTACCTGTGACCTCACAGCAAACTGCGCAGTAGCGGTTGTCACAAACAACATCATCCCATAGTCCATGAGGAGAACAAATCATTGAGCATCGTTCTGTCAGTGTTGCCTGGTTGTCCAGACCCCCATCGTCTGAACTCCATCTCCCCCGGTTTGTAGAAGCTTGGGTCTGACAGTGACCACCTCCAGGTGACCACGTCCTCATACAGCCCTTTCCAGGCTGACTGAAAGAAACATTAAATGTGTTTAAAAACTAACACCCTGATCTAGCTTTTAAAGCTGCTCAAGGAAATGTATGTGTTTATTAAAGAGACATGTTTTGCCTTCATGAGACCAGCCTTGGTACATGGTGATCTAATGGGAATCCCCTCAAGTCAACATTCATTTACAGCCTTGCTACTCTGAACCTCTTCAACTTTATTTCAGTATTTTACGCTGGCTTGGGCTTACACAACCTCCATGCTGTCTACAGTGGCCAGGCCTGTGTGTTTCTCTCTGCAGTATCTCTGTCAAAGTCAAAGTCAAAGTCAAAGTCAGCTTTATTGTCAATAATTCTACATGTTGTACATCCAGAAATATCGTTTCCCGCAGTCCTACAGTGTGACATATATACATCAAACAAAAAACAAAAAGGGCCTAGATAAACATGGTATACATTAAACAAAACAAAGGGCCTAGATAACCGGGGTATACAGTTTAAAATGTTAATAATATAATTTAAGTGTTTAAAGTACAGTTTCAGTGCAGTAGCAGCGGAGATGGGCAGAAAAGTGAGTTTAGGGGGTTAGAGTCCAGGACCATTTGGGGCAGGGGAGAAAGGTCGGAGGCAGGGTGGAGAGTTCAGGGCAGAGATGTCAGAGGGTGGAAGAGATGGAGGGAGGGGAGAGAGTTCAGCAACCTGACCGCCTGGTGGAGGAAGCTGTTGCCCAGCCTGGAGGTGCGCGAGCTGAGGCTGAGGAACCTTCTTCCTGAAGGCAGGAGGCTGAAGAGGCTGTTGGAGGGGTGGGTGGAGTCACCCACAATGCTGAGTGCTTTGCGGGTGAGGCGGGTGTTGTATATGTCCTGTAGTGAGGGGAGTGAGGCACCGATGATCCTCTGGGCAGAGTTCACTATGCGCTGCAGGTTCTTGCGGTCGGCGGCGGTGCAGCTTCCGAACCACAGCGTGATACAGCTGCTGAGGATGCTCTCGGTGGCGCCTCGGTAGAAGGACAGCATGATGGGGGGTGATGCTCCGGCTCGCTTGAGCTTCCGGATGAAGTACAGGCGCTGCTGGGCTTTCTTCGCTAGTGCGGTGGTGTTGTTTTTCCAGGTGAGGTCCTCAGTGATGGTCACACCAAGGAATTTGGTGCTGGTCACCTGCGTCACAGCAGCGCCGTTGATGGTCAGGGGGAGTGGGGGTCGACGGTGGGTTCTCCGGAAGTCAACAACTATCTCCTTTGTTTTCTCCAGGTTGAGGAAGAGGTTGTTGTTTTGGCACCACAGGGCCAGCTGGTTCACTTCCTTCCTGTAGTTAGTCTCATCGTTGTTGCTGATGAGACCCACCACAGTAGTGTCGTCTGCAAACTTCACGATGTGGTTGGTGCTGAAGGTGGGTTTGCAGTCGTGGGTCAGCAGAGTGAAATGAATATAGTAAAATAAAATAAACAGAAAAGGCAGTCAAGAGGAAGTTGATTGAGAGGGGGGGGGGGATTATGGGTAGACAGAGTTGAAAGTAAAAAGAGTAGAACTGGATCAGCAGCTCCTGAGGCAGGTTGTACTCAAGACTTGCATGCAGGGCAAAAATACTCGTCCTCTGTGGAGGGCAGTCCCATGCATCCAACATGATACCACATTTGACAGGTGGTGCACTCAATCTGACAGGGAAAAAGATAAATACCTTAGAATACTGTCAAACATTTTGTCAGGTTCACATCAATCATCCTGATTAGGATGTAAAATGAAGCCGTTTTAACTTCCTTAGACATTATTTCTTTACATAGTATGGCAATGGGTGTCAGATATAGGGTTAACATCTTAGCTGTGGTCCTTTCTGTTTGGAGTCTGTGGTATGTTCCTTCAGCTGCTCCAGTGCCCACCGAAAGTGCAAAGACATGCAAGTTCGGTGAATTAAACTATACATTTTCAATAGCTGTGTGATAGTGAGTGTTCACCCAGTGATGTTGAGGTAACCTATCCAAGGTGCATCCCAGTCTTCCAGCAGAAGGTTGGTCAGGACATGAGTTTCTCTACATACCCACGTATCAATGTCAGCCCCCGAGCTGAGCTCCCCACAAGCCCTGCAGAGCTGGGATAGGTCATCTGTAAACAATAAGATAATGTAGTTTAATGGCAATATAGACACATTCAAGTATACCTGGTAGAGCTCTGTATACCTGAATTTGTCACCAGAGACATTGCCATGTCCAGCCGCAACATGGCCACACCCTTCTGGTCAACAGGGTAGTCGACGGTTTGGCCAGACAATATCTGCTCTGCAAGCTAAAAAGTGTCCGATAAGTATAATTTGGAGCACTTTTTAACCTCTTAAGCCCTGAGCCTGTTTTTCAGGTCTCAGGCTCGAAAATGACATTCCCAGAACAAATGACCATAACTACACTTCTAAAAGGGTTAAATTAATAATCTTTTTTCTCAAAGTAATGATAAACCTGTGAGTTGGATGTAGAAAAGTCAGAATCAATATAGATGTTTTTTATTTTAAAGAAAATTCAGATTTTACATAGTAAAAAAACTGTACATTTTAGTGTCCGTCCAAAAATTCTTTTTTACTTATAGTGAAAACTACCCTTGGATGATGGGTTAGTAGACTAAAAGCTTTAGGAATCCAAAGTACAACATATAATAAGTACCCTGTATCAAGATTAATGCAAAACAAGTGACATTTTACCTTTTTAGAGAGATTTAGCCAAAAAACATTTGGGTGGATTTGACCTATCTCTGGCCCCCCTTGCTCGATTTTAATGAATGAAATCTCTTTATAACCGCTAGAGCCAATGGAATCGAGGGAAAGTTATATACACACCAAAACGTTAACAAATAAGGAGTGAGAGTGACGCGTTACCAAAACCGGAAGCTGCATATTTTCCGCTCCGATTTTTACATAAAAAATGGAATTATGGATTATAAATAATTTCTTCAAAGGCACAGGTACATTACCAACCTATGGATCAATAGTTGTAGCATTTCTTTTTTTCGTTTTAATGCCATTGAACACGTCTTTTGACCTAATTGACAGCTACGGTGAGACGATCTGCCGTAAATGCTCCGTAAAGGTACGTGTTGTGATGTCTGTGTTTGCTTCCCCTGTCGCAAGTTCGGATCGCTCAGTGATGATACTATACCTAAATAATCAGTGGAGTCTCAGCTTTAATCGGCTATATTGTATGTGCATCTACGATAAGTAATAAGGGTATCTTTATCTTGAATTGTGTGCCGCAGTGCGTTCGAATTTTTTCGCTCAGTGGTCATTTAGACGCTTCTTATGAGACTTGTGTTTTGTTTTGGTAAAAATGGTTCATATCTTCAGTTAGCTGAGATTCTTCCCGTTAATCTGGTGCTACACATTAATAGTTTCATAAATGTTAAGAAGCCCTGGGACATTATCTCGAAAAAAAAAACGGTGGGAGGGGTCCAATGGGGGGACCGCCGTGCTTAAGAGGTTAATAATGACAAATAGCAACAGATATAATCAAATGTTTACCTTGCACACAAACACCCCGCATGATGCCGAGTCCTGTTGCTTAGGGTGAGCAACGGTTGCGCATGCCCATCTCCCTATTGCCGGACTCTTCTTGCGGACCAATGCTCTACACACAAAACACACATTTATTACAGTTTGCCATTTTTAACATATGCCCAAGTCAAATCATTTAATTCAAGATCACTTGAATCCTGTTCAAGGACAAAAATGCTTGAATTACCTTTTTGTTGCTCCCAAAAGATGATCCATGGTGTATGAATACATGTATTTATCTAATGCACACATCAAAGCTGACATTTCATTCACCTTGTTACGTCCTTGCATTTTTCCATCTGTGCTTCTGTGGCCCCAAATGGGTCCAAGTACAGGGACCGCCTCTCCTTTAGGTACATGATCTATGGAAATGCAAATACTAATTATAACCAACCCCTACATCAGATAGTGTCATGGTTCCGTCTAGATCTGTTTACGTTGAAGATTACTTACAATCAGTGTCCAGTGTCCGTGGTGGCAGACTGCTCCAACTGCCACATCATGTTTTAAAAGGTCCAACTAAAAACAAATATTATAATTCCAACAACTAATGCATACACTAACATAAGTATGTATTTGTTTGTATGGACAAACAAACATACATACACAAAATACATAGGCCTACTTATGTACAAAAAAAGAAATCATCCTACTATATAGTCCTATTCACACTTCTCAAAGAACCTTTGTGGGTTCCCTCCCAGAGCGACGTCATGAGGTAGGGGTCTATCAGGAGAGCGCCAGCTTTCCTTCCCACCATAGTCAAATATGAATTGACGATCTAAGAGTACAAAAATAACTTGTGATACAATCTCAATAAATATCAGTCCAATATTCTTTTGTTTTGTAACTTACCTCTCCCTCCAACCACTTCCCTGGGGCCAAGTCCATTATGTTTTCTGTGTACACTTTATATGGCCCAAACTTGCACCAGAGCGTCTCCTTTCTCCTCCCTGTCCATATTTGTCGAATTACTGTAAATATAGCAATGGCAGTTATTTGTGAAATGCATCATTTGGAGTGTACTTTCTGTCTGTTTACTGACAAAGTTCAGGATCCTTTGGTGCCATTTCGGCGTCGCAGTCCATGGATGGAGGTGCCATTTGTGGTGTTTGTGTGGTGGGTGTTTGTGTGGTGGGTGTTTGTGTGGTGGGTGTTTGTGTGGTGGGTGTTTGTGTGCTGTGGATGTGTGTCTGTGTGTCTGTGTGTTTGTGTGTTGTGGACCAGCCAGAGGAGAGGGATCGGACAACTTTTGTAGTTTGGCAGGGATCCTCTCCTCTGGCTGGAAATAATGTGTCAAATGGTCAATATTGGTCTGCAGCTTCTTTGCACCCTTACCAACAATGGCCTTTTTCCCCTCTAGTTCCAGGATGATGTATGGTCCCAACCAGTCATCCTCCAGCTTTCCCCCTTTTCTTTGCTCCTGTCTCACGTTCCTCCGCAACACCTGATCCCCTACTTGGAAGTTGTCCTCCTGGCCCTTTTTCACTTTACTTTTGCGGACGTTGTCCTGGCTTCTTTTCATATTATGTTTCACCTCTGTGAATACAGCCTCCTGTTTCTTCAAGCCTTCATGGATCTCCTCCGTTTCGACCAGGCTGCTGACTTTCTCTTCTTTGACCTGCAACAAATGACAGTTAGAATTTTAGAAGGCAGATGATCCAAATGAAAACGTTTGAAAAGGATGACAACATTAGAACATCTTACCAGGTACTCCTTTGGCACCTCTGAAGGATACCTAGCCTCCCTCCCATACATTAAATAGTAGGGGCTGTATTTTGTGGTCAGCTGCTTTTTGGTCCGAAGAGCAAACATGGTGGACTGGAGCACCTGGTCCCAGCGTTTGGGGTGACCAGCCACCATTTTGTTCAACGACCTTAAAATGCAGAATTCAAGTATAGGTATGAGGAAGCAGGAGAGCATATGGGTTCTCATGTATGATAAAGCAACATATCATTAGTCATTAGGAAATGTGTTTGTTATTCTATGAAGAGCGTGAATTCCATCAGATATTGAAAAGCAATACCTCTGAATAGTGCCATTCAATTTCTCCACAAGGCCATTGGTCTGTGGGTGGTACGCGGAGCACAGGCTTCTTTTTATATTCAGCGTCTCACACAGGCCAGAGTTGACCTTGAAATTATCATTAGGACAAACAGGTTAGCACAGCAACTACAGTTACATATTGGGGATTCATACTGCATCAACACTATACCTTGTTGCAAAACTCAGAGCCCTGGTCTGTTAGCAGTCTTTGAGGTGCACCAAATTTGTAAAAGAAATCAATGATACAATTGGTCACCTCTTCTGCTGTTTTAGTCTTAAGTGGGTAGGCCTCTGCCCATTTGGTGAAATAGTCAACCATTACACATATGTACTGGTTGCCACCATCAGTTACTGTGAGTTTACCCACTAAGTCCATCCCAACCAGTTCAAAAGGCTCCGTAACCTGGGGGTAAAAAAAGACATGAGCATTACAGTAAATCACTGTTGACGTGTTTCTACACTGACAATACCAGTATGCCATTGTTGATTTTGACCTCTATCGGACTGTACTCCAGCTTTTCTTTCACGTTGGCTCTCTTGGCCTGGCACTGTGGACACTGAGCAATCTAAAACAGACAAACATCATTTCAAAGTTATGACAAATATGTAGTGCAAATAAATGTGCTATATTATATTTTAAACTGATAGGGTGTTTGCGCATACAGCATCAGCAATTTTTAAATACACATTACACTCCTCTGTCCTCTACTTTTGAACCTGAATGTGTATTTCACCACATTATTTTGAAGATACCAACTCACCCACTTGCGTATGTCATTCTCCATGCCAGGCCAATAGTACCGAGCAATAATCGCACAGTGAGTCTTCTCCACTCCACAGTGTCCACCAATATTGCTGCAGTGAAACTCCTCAAACAGTTCGTTTGTTTGTTCGGAAGAAGAGACCACTTTGGCAAGGTGCTCAGCTTTATTCTTTTTGCGCCTGCAGATGTAGTACAGTTCTCCATCTGGTGTTTATATGTCATAATATTAGATGTATTAGTTTTACCATAGCATATTATCATTATGTTCTAGAGTCCATATGGCATGCATCCTTACCCTTTATCCTGAAGGTGTCAGCTCTCCTCTTCATCACATATTTCTCTTTCTTTGTTGACCCCTCAGGATACTGGTGGTGGACTTTCACATCCAGAATTTCTTTGACAATTCTGGGATCCATTTTCCAACACTCTCTGTCCCTCTTTCTACTCCAACACCTACTTCCACCTGTCTCGCCTATGCGCCTACTCCTCCCTGCCTACTTACCCTCACGTATTCACACACAAACAAATTAATACAACAAAGACAAACAAACAAAGTCACAAATACACGCAAACGTACAATACCAGCCTCTCTCAAATACACACAGTCGCACCTCAATTACTCACCCACTATCACTCACCAGGACAATCACTCTATCACAGGCAACGCTCAATCACTCACTATCTCACTATCACTCACTATCTCTCTCTTTATCTATCTGTCTGTCTATCTATCTATATCTATCTATCTATCTATCTATCTATCTATCTCTATCTGTATCTCTCTGTATCTCTATCTGTATCTCTCTGTATCTCTCTGTATCTCTCTGTATCTCTCTGTATCTTTCTATGTCTCTCTCTATCTCGCTATCTCCTCACTAACCACACAAAATTGTGAAAGGTTAATCCAACTTATATAGACTGGACCCATGCCCCAATTAATGATAAGTCTGTACACCTGTTGTTCAATTGTATGTTTTACTAACAGACTGCATGAAAGTATAAACAGGTATCAAATCGACTCAACATCATATTAATAACGATATATGATACAAATGTAAGACTGACAACAAGAATAGTTTGTAACGGATTTATTGACGTTAGAATGATTAACAAAGCACTTATATACTAATAAAGGACTGGCTTATCTAAAGCCAGTTGAGTAGCACTTGAAATGTTTTGGCTCTATGAAACCTGATGTACTTATATGATTCTGTTGTCTTCAAGTTAGCATCTTCTTGGTCGAATGCACTTATTGTAAGTCGCTTTGGATAAAAGCGTCTGGTAAATGCAATGTCATGTACTGTAATTAACGTCAGTGTTTTCAACACAATGATTTAGTTTATGATTCTCCAGAAGGTATCGTGTTGGGTCCGTGGCGCACTCATAACGCGCAGGGCTGGAGTGATTTTTGCTATTGGGATTCGGGTCCAGCATGAACTTTTTTGTTATTTTCATGTCGCTACACACTGAATATTACGTTTGAATAGAGGACTCCTAATATTGTTTGCCGAGACCAACATTAATGACCCATCAGCATTTTAAAGTCTAAATATCCCTGCACATGCAGCAATGACATTTCTGCCGCTATCTTTGTAAAACGAGTTAACAGTCACATCTTATCTGGATGAGTGCTGCAGAATACTGTTTTTATAAGGGATACATTTGTGTGTAGTCTTTCATATTAAACATGATCGCTGGTAGATAGCCACAGAAGTCTTAACACAGTTTAACCTGGGTGGATCACAGTTTAACATGGGCGGGTCCCAGTTCCCTGGGCGGATCACAGTTTAACACAGATGAAGACTTCTCCACGCTGCTTTCAAACTGTGAGTAAACACCGTGTGCTTCACTTGGAGGCTGTCTGAAGGTGTACACAGGTCTCAGATGGACTTAGTATCACATTAGGAACGATATTCAGTGATAAATCGGGCAAAAATAGCTGGTTTTAATGATTTATTCGAGCGGATCACAGCTTACCACAGCTGAGGAGTTCTCCACGCTGCTTTCAAACTGTGAGTAAACAACGTACGCTTCACTTGGAGGCTATCTGAAGGTGTACACAGGTCTCAGATGGACTTGGTATCACATGAAGAACGATAATCAGTAATAACTCTGGCAACAATAGCTGGTTTAAATGATTTATTGGAGCTCGCAATGTTTTGAACAGACATCCCCAGTCAACTCGTTTCTTTTTTTGTAGTCCTCGCTGTTCGCGTCCGGATATCGCCATCGTAACCACAACCTCACACACTGGTACTGAATGTGCATCAAAGTCTTCCTACCGAGCCAAATATACCAAAAGATTTATGTAAACGACAGAAGAAGCGATCGAAATGTGTATTTCAGTCGAAGGCCACGCCCCTCACATCTGTGCCCCAGTTGATCGGGAAACCAGTTAATCCGGAACACCGGCCCGGGAAGGAAGAGACACGCAGAGTGGGGGAAGTCCCCCACCCCAACGCAGCACACCCTCCCGGCCATCAGAGTCGAACCCGCAGTTCGGAGGTACCGACCGCCAGAGCACCGGCACTAAGCCGGGCCGGTGGAGGACCTCCGATGGTGGGTCGCATTTGCCATTCGATCAGTGAGAGGAGAGGAGAAAAATGCAACAAGAATTGTCAAAATCCGTTAATATATGGATGAGTGGGGGGGGGGGAACGGCTGGACACAGGCCGTGGGGACACACCCGAGACCAGTCTATGTCCCCGTTAGAAGGAACCGGGTGAAATAGCCAAAAAAAGAAAAATTAATAAAACCGGGGAAAATAGGGGGAAAAGTGAAAAAAAAGTGTCCGAAAATAGGCACTCGTGAGGGGGGCAGAGTCCCCTGTCAACTCCCGTTACATTCCTCCATGGTGTCATTTGAGCGAAAAATGGCTAAGTCAACTTTTACGAGAACCAGGATGGGGGGTTCAAAAGGGCTTGACCAAGGCCGACCCAAAGTGCATGGTGAGCGGACTCATCACCTCCGTGAGAGTGGAGGTGTCCTGAGAGTGGAGGCCTGCAGGCAGACCCCTCTCAGGCTGACAGGCAGGTAGGCCATCCAGCTAAAATGATTGGTCGTGCTTTTTACAGCGCTCCGGCTTCCACAGATGAACATTTTGTATGTATTTATTGTCAAAGCATTTCATATGCATTGCTATCGGGATGTTAAAAGCATTCCATGGAATATAACAATAAGTGTTTCTGAAATAAATGACATACCCCACCTTTAAGGGACGTTAATCAACAACATCTGAAACGTAATGTGGTCGCTAATGTTAGCTAAATGGCGTCTCACCAGATGTAGTAGCACAAAGCAGCCGTCCAAGCGCCAGCCTCCTCTCCCGATGATGGAAGCCTGAGACAGCCCGTGGCAGGGTTCTAGCGTCCAGCGTTCAATGTGGGGTGGTGTCCGACTCACACTAAAAGAAAGGTGACAAAAAAAAAAACAGCAACTGCATGAAAAAAAAAATCTACGTCTTTCAGTGCACACGAACAAGTGAAAAAAGTACAGCACTATCTGTTTAAAACTATCTGCACCTCGTAGCCTACTATCGCTCAGTAAAAGTTAACAAAAGCGAGGGAAACACACATTGCCTGACTGCAGTAGCGTAGAAGTGCTGCAGTTAAGTGACGTAAATCAACTGAAAACTTAATGCGGTCGCTATTCAAATCTAGATCCCTCCGCTGGCTCCATGATCACACTGCGGGGATTCCCCCCCCCCCCCCAATGACCACCTAGCAGCACATTATACCGCTTATTACACGGCTACATACTAAAAAAAAAAAAAAAGATTCATAATATCGATTTTAAAATGATTTCATTGACTTAACCCTTGTGCCCTCCTCGAATTTTCAACCTTTCGACCCCTTCGTGGCAAAAATGTACACGCCCATAATAACTGCTATTAAATCATCATACATCAACATTTCTTTCTACTTTTTTTTTCATGAATCACTTAAACAACTTATAACGTACTCAAAACTACCAAACATTCAATCATTTTCAGGATTTTAACCCTTTAAATGCCTGTTTAATTAACTGAATTATTTCATTATTTATGACAAAAAACACAAAAAATGAATTTTTTTCAATATAATAATTAGTAGAGGGATGGAACTTTGGTGGTTATTAGAGTCTTGGATGTGTCAAAGATTAGCAATAAAATTGATTCGACTGCATTATTATTTTTTACGTAGTGTCAGATACTACCTCTGGACCCCTTCGTGGCAAAAATGTACACGCCCATAATAACTGCTATTAAATCATCATACATCAATATTTCTTTCTACTTTTTGTTTCATGAATCACATATACAACTTCTAACGTACTCAAAACTACCAAACATTCAATCATTGTCAGGATTTTAACCCTTTAAACGCCTGTTTCATTATTTTAATTATTTCATTTTTTCTTACGAAAAAACACAAAACATAATTATTTTTCAATATAATAATTAGTAGAGGGATGGAACTTTGGTGGTTATTAGAGTCTTGGATGTGTCAAAGATTAGCAACAAAATTAATTTGACTGCATTATTATTTTTTACGTAGTGTCAGATACTACCTCTGGACCCCTTCGTGGCAAAAATGTACACGCCCATAATAACTTCTATTAAATCATCATATATCAATATTTCTTTCTACTTTTTGTTTCATGAATCACATAAACAACTTCTAACGTACTCAGAACTAGCAAACATTCAATAATTATCTGGATTTTAACCCTTTAAATGCCTGTTTAATTATTTGAATTATTTAATTTCTCTTAAAAAAAAAACACAAAAAATGAATTTCTTTCAATATAATAATTAGTAGAGGGATGGAACTTTGGTGGTTATTAGAGTCTTGGATGTGTCAAAGATTAGCAACAAAATTGATTTGACTGCATTATTATTTTTTACGTAGTATCAGATACTACCTCTGGACACCTTCGTGGCAAAAATGTACACGCCCATAATAACTTCTATTAAATCATCATATATCAATATTTCTTTCTACTTTTTTTTCATGAATCACATATACAACTTCTAACGTACTCAAAACTACCAAACATTCAATCATTGTCAGGATTTTAATCCTTTAAATGCCTGTTTAATTATTTAAATTATTTCATTTCTCTAAAAAATGCCTCATTGACTTCCATTCAGACCACATTTGTTGATCTCACTGCCATTGCAGTATAAAACCATGCATTTTGTAATGTCAGCATTTCATTTAGAAGAAAAGTAGTGATATTTGATATTTCTACTCTATTCCAACAGATTAAACCATTTTCCCACTGTAGGCCGATGCATGAAATTCTTACATTTTTGCCAGTTATATTATGGAGCCGTGTGACTACCAGGGGGCCCCGAGAGTGGTGTATGTATGTATGTATGTATGTATGTGTGTGCGTATGCGTGTGCGTGTGTTTGTGCGTGTGCGTGTGTGTGTGTGTGTGTGTGTGTGCGTGTGTGTGTGTGTGTCATTTCCAGCAGCAGACCAGCAGGTCCTGCAGCATGTGACCTGGTGCTCTCAGGTGATAGAACAACCATTTTTTAGGCCTGTGCACAACCAGCACACACCTCTCCTCCCTCTCCGTGTGTGTGTGTGTGTGTGTGAGAATCTGTAAGCATGCACAGATCATTTCATGGGAACAAAAGGCCATCTTTTGAGGGATGTGTTTGATGTGTCTTTGAAGAGCTGCTTGATTACTCAAAAACAAAAAACAACTGTTAGTGTGTTTATGCACCTGGCTACGAAAGATAAACATGCAGTTTGACCAAGGGCTTATTTCATTAGTGAGCAGAGAAGGAGAAAGACCTGGAGCAAAGAGAAGGAACTCAAATGAAGAAGCATGTCAGTGCAGAGGAGACTTCAGAAATAATCTTGTAGCCTTCTTCTGCCAGCGAGCTGCAGGACTCATCTGAAGAAGACACAAGGTTCGAGCTGGGGTCTGACACTGAATGCTTTCTGGAGTCCAGCATTTCTTTGAGTTCCTCTGACCCTTCATCTGAAAGTGGAGAGGACACTGAGGGTCCCGTCCACAGTGAGGGGACAGAGAAGAACGGAGGTCGTTCTCCCAGGAGCTGGGGAAAACCAGGGTGTCCTCACAGATTGTGAGAAGAAAGCCCCCTGTGATGGTGGATGGTGGGCCGGACCCTCAGTGTCCTCTCCACTTTCAGATGAAGGGTCAGAGGAACTCAAAGAAATGCTGGACTCCAGAAAGCATTCAGTGTCAGACCCCCCCTCGAACCTTGTGTCTTCTTCAGATGAGTCCTGCAGCTCGCTGGCAGAAGAAGGCTACAAGATTATTTCTGAAGTCTCCTCTGCACTGACATGCTTCTTCATTTGAGTTCCTTCTCTTTGCTCCAGGTCTTTCTCCTTCTCTGCTCACTAATGAAATAAGCCCTTGGTCAAACTGCATGTTTATCTTTCGCAGCCAGGTGCATAAACACACTAACAGTTGTTTTTTGTTTTTGAGTAATCAAGCAGCTCTTCAAAGACACATCAAACACATCCCTCAAAAGATGGCCTTTTGTTCCCATGAAATGATCTGTGCATGCTTACAGATTCTCACACACACACACACGGAGAGGGAGGAGAGGTGTGTGCTGGTTGTGCACAGGCCTAAAATATTGTTGTTCTATCACCTGAGAGAGCACCAGGTCACATGCTGCAGGACCTGCTGGTCTGCTGCTGGAAATGACACACACACACACACACACACACACACACACACACACACACACACACACACACACACACACACACACACACACACCACACACACACACACACACACACACACACACACACACACACACACACACACACACACACACACACACACACACACACACACACACACACACACACACACACACACACACACACACACACACACACACACACACACACACACACACACACACACACACACACACACACACACACACACACACACACACACACACACACACACACACACACACCACACCACTCTCGGGCCCCCTGGTAGTCACACGGCTCCATAATATAACTGGCAAAAATGTAAGAATTTCATGCATCGGCCTACAGTGGGAAAATGGTTTAATCTGTTGGAATAGAGTAGAAATATCAAATATCACTACTTTTCTTCTAAATGAAATGCTGACATTACAAAATGCATGGTTTTATACTGCAATGGCAGTGAGATCAACAAATGTGGTCTGAATGGAAGTCAATGAGGCATTTTTGAGATAAATGAAATAATTAAAATAATGAAACAGGCATTTAAAGGATTAAAATCCTGCCAATGATTGAATGTTTGCTAGTTTTGAGTACGTTAGAAGTTGTATATGTGATTCATGAAAAAAAAGTAGAAAAATATATTGATATATGATGATTTAATAGCAGTTGTTTGGGGCGGTGTACATGTTTGCCACGAAGGTGTCCAGAGGTAGTATCTGACACTACGTGAAAATTAATAATGCAGTCAAATCAATTTTGTTGCTAATCTTTGACACATCCAAGACTCTAATAACCACCAAAGTTCCATCCCTCTACTAATTATTATATTGAAAAAGATTCATTTTTTGTGTTTTTTTTTAAGAGAAATTAAATTATTCAAATAATGAAACAGGCATTTAAAGGGTTAAAATCCTGAAAACTATTAAATGTTTGGTAGTTTTGAGCACGTTAGAAGTTGTTCAAGTGATTCATGGAAAAAAAAGTTTAATAAAATATTGATGTATGATGATTTAATAGCAGTTTTTATGAGCGTGTACATTTTTGCCACGAAGGGGTCCAGAGGGTGCAAAATGCATCACGAGAGTATACAAAACATGTAAGAGTAAACGACATTGGATTTCAAAAATGTGACTCAAAAGAAGACTTCTTGCAAAAATCCATGCCAAAAGCTGTAACACAGCTGAAATGATCACCAAATCAAAAAAAAAAGTCAGGAAAAATGTACAAAAATGCCCGAGGAGGGCACAAGGGTTAAAAACGATCATAATGCTTCCGCCAAAATAAAAAGTCCGTTCCACGGCGCACCAACGAATGGAACTGTAATTCAGAAAATAAACGGCAGCATTGATCGAGTTTACCTGTAACTGTCAAAGTCTGTTAACATTTTATTTTCCTCTAACAAGTACTTAAACAATGCGAGAGAAGCCCACACCGTGTTCCCGCCAGTTGATACTTCCTGTGGCTGTGACACCCAAAAGTACGAGAATTCAACCAAGCCGTGTTAGCTAAATGGCACTCACCAGATTCAGTAGATAAGGCAGTCCCAGCGTCACCCTCCTCTCCCTCCTTTGGAAGCGTAGACAGCGCGGGGTGGAAGGGTGCAAGTCAGGTGCAAGTCCGGCGTTCAAAGTGGGGTTGCGTCCGACTGAGAAATTGCGAGCTGGAAACGTGGCCGCGGCACATTAAAAGATCCTTCTCTTTCCCATCATGCATTGTGAACATGACTAAAACTTGATAATGTAAAGCTACTTAACTTAAAATTATTGACACATTGCTTAACTAACACATGTCAGTATTATATGCTTACATTTGGTAGTCAGCAAGTAGTATATGCTTACATTTGATAGTAATGCAATCAAACTTAAATAATGTCAGTAATTTGTAATTCATTATTTAATTAGATATGAACTCCGGGCTAACAGTGCAGATGTAAAGGTCGGTGTCACTGTGGCCACCTTCCAGGATGATGGAACTTCCCTCGTGCTGATAGATTGATTCACTAGCATAGTCAGGGCCGTATCCACCATTGAGGTCACCGAGGCCCGAACCTCGGTAATAATTTCCGAGCTGTGTATATAACAAAACGTGTGAAATAACTGCACTAAACGGGGTTCTTTGTAGTACTTCCATTTACTGCCAATGGGGGCGCTGCATAACTACATAGCCTCGATTAAAGCAAACAGAAGAAGAAGACATGTATCAACAAACCACCGCAGCCCGGACTTGTATCGGTCTATCGGAGCAGCGGAGGAGTGATGAGGTATCTAGAGATCTGAGTCCAACGGGCTGCTTGTGTTTCTGTTCCTCACAGGACATCATATGACCAGCAGATCCTGTGTGAACGCTCTACGTTAGTCAGTGGACGTCCGACAACATGCACACTAACTTATATTGCAGCTATAGGCAGGCTATACTTTTGTTTAAATTGCGTGAATAAACTAGCTAGAGAGCTAAAGTTAATTACATTCATCCAATGTCAGAAGGATTACCTTTTAACAAACGTTGTAATGCTTTTCTTTCATCTCAATTTGAGTAAAACATTGAAGATATAACATTGTATTGTTTTCTTTTTACGCTGACTCAGATATAATGAAAAGACTATGCCAGTCGAAGCTCAGCTTTGGTAAGGAAGAGACAGGACAGGCAGAGAAAGAGAGAGAGAGAAAGTGATGGAAGTCAGGGAGGAACTGCAGGTACAGTCACACAAAAGAATGTAGGCGTAATAACCCCATCTATCTATCTATCTATCTATCTATCTATTTATCTATAACAATAGTCTTCATTTACACTATAGACAATAGGCATAATTTTAAAACAACATATATCTATTGCAGTTATGATGTCATAATAACATACAATTTGCTTACATCTTTGTTCTCTTTTGAGAATCAAACAAAACAGATTTAAATAAAAAAAATAATGCAAACAAACAAGTGAAATGAACTAAATTGCTGAGTTGCTTTTAATTCACTGGCAGGAGCGACAAGTGAGGAGGAGCAAAAAGTGAACAACAACGAGGGAGAGATTGAACAAAGAGAAAGAGTGGAGGACAGAGAGAGTAATGAACAGGAAGAAGACAGAGAGACTAAAGAAGATGGAAGAGAGGGGGCAGGTTATGGAAAGGAGAGAGACATGGAAAATGAATGTTGACAATGTTTTGGGATCATTTTAGCCTCTTCTGCATGTCCAGATCATTAATAGTAACAATCAACTGATTCTTATGTATTACACTTTCAAAAATAATTGATGCTGTAGCCCACTGACATGGTTTGAAATCAATATATTATCCAATTTGTGACCACCCACAGGACTTAAAAAGCACCTAACTAGATCATGAAAATCCCAAAAATCTCAGGGGGGTATACCCCCGAACCCCCTTATCATGTTTGGACCTCGGTATTTAGGAAATCCTGGATACGGCCCTGAGCATAGTAATTGGTTTTATTAGACCGTCGATATGTGTCTTTATAAAGTTGGTGTCAAAATAATATGCACCCCTAGCCTTAGAACCTCTTAACCCTGAGATCATATTTTTTACCTCAACCTCTGGGATTTCCTCCAGGTCAAAAACGGGGGTGTGTATCCACAGTCGGGCTATGGGAGACCTCAGATGGCGGGAAGAGCTTTGTAATGTCCAAAGCACTATTTATGAAATACTCATTGAGAGAGCTGGCCAACACTGCAGGGTCTTTTATCAGGGCATCATTGATTTTTAATTCTAGAACATTATTTTCCTGTTTGGTATGTTTACCTAATAGTTGATTTAAGATTTGCCAAACTTTTGTCTGTGTGTGTGTGTAACACGGTGTGTGTTATAGTCTTTTTATAACTGGGTGACATAAAAACACAGCAGTTTTCTGCAGGTAGATAAAAGGTGCACTGGGGAATACAATTTAGTTGGAGTTTGGTATCAGCATGTGATCTGAAGCGGCTTTACTGATTGGCCGATGAAGTTACTGAATCATGTGGTCAGTAATTTAAATACTGCTATTACTGAATGTCATGCTGGATTATTCTGGAGTTACCTTGATAAGTAGTTTCTGTGTGGACAAGAGTCGACCATGATTTTGTATTTAATACACATTAGTCAGTTTAAGGTGATACTTCTGTTGGTATAATGTAGTGTTTATTGTGTTAAGGGCACACATTAAGGTGTGAAAGGTAATTGTTTGGGTATGAATGATGAAAATGAGGGGACTAAATACACAAACATGTGACTTTAGGGATTAAATACTGCGCAAGTGTTAATACATTCATGAAAATACAGCAGTGTGTTTTGAACCTTTTCTGTACCGCATCTGGTCTGTTTCGCTTGTAATGAACTTCTGTCTGTTTGATCACTGAGTTTCCACGCTAGAAAGAAAGCAGCGACTCTTTGATTTGGATACACAGATAAACATTTATTATGTCTTAGATCATATATCAAATCCTATTTTGACCACATGTTAATCTAAGGAACAGGAAACACGTCGCTATAGAAATGTTCATGATGTTATTTTCCTTCTAACAGTGTAAAAGTTTTTCCGGGTGATTTCTACTTCCTGTGTGAGTGCAGCCAGTCTGCTGTCTATAGAGATTTCTTTTTATTTTAACCCCAAATGATAGTATTTGCTCTGCGGTGCTATTTGCTGTCTAACAACTATCTAGGAAAAAAAAACTCTTGTTGTTTTGAATGTATTTGTAAATGTTTAAGTGTGTTTTCTAAAGACGCGCACTAGAAACCATTCTGGACCAGCTGAGAAACTTCAGATCAGAGTCCTGGTTCTGAAATGGACTCTCACACACACACACACACACACACACACACCACACACACACACACACACACACACACACACACACACACACACACACACACACACACACACACACACACAGACTGAAGGACAAACTGCTGAGCATTTTGATTGGAGGATGGAGGGATGAATGGACCAATAAAGGGTTCACGGTGAAGCGACGACACACGATGTACAGCCAGTTAATCCTGACCTAACACACCTGTACAGTCACCACTGACCTGGATACAGTGATTGGTTTTAGTTTGTGAATAAAGTGTCGAATGCCAAAATGTACCTATTTACTGCTCAAAGTGTGTTTTTTATTGTTGGTTTTTTGTCCTTTTCCAAATGATAGTTTTGGCTTTAAATGTTTAAAGTTGAATACATCATGAAAGACTAAGAAATCCAGAAAATATTCACTTTTGAGATGCTGGAACCCAGTGGTGAGCCGTGACTTTCATACCTAGGCCCTCTGACCTCTGAGTTATTTTGGTAAAACTACTAAAAATATAACTAAAGAAATGTTTAAAAAAAAATATTTCAAGAAAATATATTTTTTTAATGTTTTTAAATATTATTTTGTAGAATATCTTAGGGCCCTGCCGGCTCGCCACTGTTACTAGATACTAAGAGTAACCTGAGTTTGCATTCAAGTCTTGCACTAAGAACCAGTAATACTTTATGGTTTAATATGTTGATTTCATTGTCTTGAGTTACAGGATGCTGTGTTAACTAAAATATTTAATTTTACTGAGTTACATACAGTAGGAGGTTATTCCTTCAAGAGAAGGGGAAATGTTGTGTCCTGTTACTGTAGCCAGAGGGTGCTGTAGGACAGAGAGTTGATATAGGATGCCTGAAGGTGGAAGTTGGATAAAGAAGAATAAAGATTGAGTAAAGGATAGCACACGACAACAAGAGGACATACCCTCCATTACAAAGTGCACCATGATGGATGTGGCTGAGGTGGAACTGTTCTTAGGAAGGTTCATGTATAAAGAGAACTGAGCAGTGTCAGAAGCAGGACTCTGTTCATTCCTATATTCCACAATGTGTTTTGACAGAAATACGACTGAACTGACTCGACTTCCAGCATCAGCCTCCATGGCGTTAGGACAGGACTTATTATTGGAACTGAAACACTCAGGTAATCTGAACAACACAGTAACTGAACTCTTCAGAAAGAAAGGAGGATGGTTTTTGGGAACAAATAATCAAACGTATTGGTGAGTAATGGCTATAATGACTTTTATTTAACATTGTTGATATTTTCTTGTCATTTTATGAAGTAAATATTGTTGCTTCTGCTAGAGATGATGTGCGGCGCAGCAGTGAAAGGATGCTTGTTGAATTGTGTTGTTTGGTGTTCTTGCTTTAGTAATGGCATTCATTCTCGCTACATTAGAAACCTGTCTGTGATGCAGCGCCCTGTTATACTGCGTTAATGTATCATATTAATGGTTTCTATAGCCGTGACGTCATAATAATGCTATTAGGAGGTGGATTCATTCAGGTAGACACTACTGAAGGCCTAGGTGTGAAATGCACGGCCTGTTTCTGTTTTCAACATAACTCATTTGAAGATATTGTGAGACAAAAAAACTATAATTAGGATGCAAATAAAAAACACATTTTTGTATGAAATTTCATTAAAGGTCATTTTTTTATGGGTAATTTAATCTTGATCAAAATTCAACAAAAGCCAAACATTTTATTATTATCTCCCACCGGCCAAGCAAATACATTCAATAGAAAAAACCCTAAACATATTAAATTCATAACCATATATAACAAGGAAAAGCATTACATTCTCTATCTTCTATCAAAATGATCGTAACTAATTGATTATTCAGATCATTGTTGCAGCTGAATTCTGTAACACGAGGGCTTTGAGGAAAGAAATACACTTTTCTCTGATAAAAGCCGACACAGCAATTCAGCTTTAGAGCTCATCCCTCTTCTTCTCCTCCTCCTTGTGGAAGACTTGTCCATCCGGCTGCTTCCTCCAGGCCAGTTGGACGTTGTCGTCCAATCCCTGGGCCCTAAGGTTCTTTTTCGCCTGAGACACAAAAACTCATTTTCATTATCGTTCCAATAAAAACATGATTTATCTTTAGTTCACTCATCTGAAATGGTAGTTTTTCCCCTTATTTCTTCCAGTGTAAAGGCTTACCTCAGGTTATGGAATAGTATTTGTACATTTTCCTAATGCATTTGGTGGCATGTGGCTAAGTTTCTGCTATTTACTTCTGCACATATTTACACGTCTTCTTACTAAATGCTTGGGTCCTGTTATTTGTGGCCAAAGTATTGAATGTATAATGGATATAGAATTTCATTCATGTTCATCTTGGTCCATTTCATTCGTATTGAAATTCATTTACTGCATTTTCTTTCGTTGAATTCATTATTCTTTAATAGTTATTTATTTGTTTCCTACCTATTTCTTCTCTTGTTCTCATGTCATGTGAATTTCCTTTCTGGTGATTGATGTTTTTGCATAAAAGTAGAAAACATTATTTACCTCCACCAACATCGCATCCAGAAAAGCGGGGTCGTTCAGATCCACACCGTTTGGTTTCTCCACCCTCACCTTTATCACTTTCATTGAAACAGGCACAACAGGCACAACAGGCACAGCTAAAAACACAAACAAACTTCATCAGTCACAACATTTATGGTGTCTTCTTTTTCAGCAGACTCAATATCATCACTTGCTTTGACGTAGCTGTGAATTTTACTCACGTCCGTAGCAAATGAATGGTTTCTTCACTCCACAGTCCAAGTCCTCCCATTTTCCAGAGTCGTCGAAAGCTGCAGCCACACAAACCTTTGAAGCTCTGTAGTTAGGTTCCTTTTCTGCCCAGTACTTGAAGGAGGAGTTGCTTCCATCGGACCACTTCCAGGAGTCTCTGTAAAGGCCGATCCAGGCCCTATATCCAACAGGTGACAGCTCAACAATCAGCTGGCTCTCCGCCGGGTTTCTCACACTGGCCAGGTCTGTGTGGTGTTCTCTGCAGTAGCTCTGGGCCTCAGTCCATGTCATTCCTCTTTCAATGAGGACAAATGTTGCATCCGGCCCTGAAAATGGACCACAGAGAAGCTGAGTAGAGGCACCACGACATACAGCCTGACATCAATGCCACATCTCTGGTGGTATTTATGCCTTTATAATATAAAATATTACATTTAAATCCCACAAATGTGTACTTTGTAATTTGTAGTTCTGGGGTTTTTCAACACATGAATGTTGGCAAGAAACTTTAGTAGTACCAGTGGTGGAATATTCAGATCTTTTAGTAAAAGCAGGAGCACAACGATGTGAAGATACTCTGTTACAGGTTAAAGCTTCATTCAAATTATATTGATTCTATATTGTTCTTATTCTGTTTAGCACAGATGTATAAGATGTAAAACGTACCTACAATTCTAAAACAAGTTTGCAAAAACTTGTATATACATCATTTCCTTTTACGTTATCTTTTAAATGAAACCATGTGAGAATTTTTGTGAAAAGGGAAATGTCTTTAGTGGAACTGCTAACAAAAGAAAAAAAGTCACAAAGAAAAAAGATTTGTGAACCGCTAGTTAGATAAAGACCAATGCATTGTATTTCAGAAGCTTAAAATATGATTTTAAATGTGTAATATTAATTTTAAGTTTATATTCTTACCTGTGACATCAAAGCAGACCACCCAGAAGTGGGTCTTACAAGGATAATCAGACCATGTTCCACCAGAATGAAAAGTTGTGCATTGTTCATCGTGAAAGGTGCCTGGTTCTCCAGGCTGCCATTTTCTGAACTCCGTCTCCCCCGGTCCGTAGAAGCTTGGGTCTGACATCGACCACTTCCAGGTGTCCCGGTCATCGTGCAGCCCTATCCAGGCTGACTGAAAGCAAGACATTGTTATAATTATTACATCCTGTTGAAGCTTTTAAAGCTGCTGCTTAAGAAAATGTGTATGTTTAATAAAGAGAAGGTTTGTTTGCCTTTATGAGACCAGCCTTGGTACATGGTGATCTGATGGGAATCCCCTCAAGTCAACATTCATTGACAGCCTTGTTACTCTGAACCTCTACAACTTTATTACAGGGTTTTATGCTATAGCTTTGGCTTAAAACATTTTCAACTCTGTTTTAATACTCAGGTTCCCATAGGACTTTAAAACAGGTTTAGCTTTCTGTAATAATCTCTCCTTTTTCAATTCGACTCTAAAAGAAATGTAATTCATTTTAATTGAAAGACAGAGAAAAGTGACCTCACTTGGTTGTATTGGCCTGCCGTGTTGTTCAGGAGCTCCACAACCTCCATGCTGTCTACAGTGGCCAGGTCTGTGTGTTTCTCTCTGCAGTATCTCTGTGCTTCAGACATGTTCTTTGCTTCAGAAACAAAATGGTACTGACGTTGAGCATGTGAGGAGACAGTGCTCAGCCCTGTAGAGACACAGACATTCATTTAGGCTATAACTTGACTTTTTGAATCACACTTTACTGTAATATGGCGCATCATTATACATTTTGACTTCTACTTCAAACAATTCACAGTGAAATATGTAGCTTTCAGCTGAACTTCATTTAGTTGTTTTTAAGCAAGTACCTTTCAAACAATATAAAAGGTGTTAAGAATGCAAAACAAGTAATTGTCAAATAGAATCAGAAATGTCTTCTCTAGTTATTTATCTCCCCACCCCTCAGGTTTACATGAAATAATCAATAAAGACATAAATAGATATCCAAATATATAAAACACTTGCCTGCAGCTGCCATGATCAGCAGCAGAACTACGTCCATCGTTGTTTGCTCTCTGACTGCAACTGTTGTTACAGCTCATAGTGTTTCTCATGAATGTCTTTGAGTAAGCTATTGTCATCTGACTTCATGCAAGGTCAGACGCAACAGATGTTTGCATAGGCAAATTGTTCGGGTTATGTTAAATACAGGACCCAGTCGCAGAAAAGGACTTGAGAATCAGAATCAGAATTCTGAAGTAGGTTTACACATATGAGGAATTTGCTTTGGTTTATGTGGTGCATACAAAGACGAAGAAAGAACAATATAGCTAAACAAAATACAAATAAAAATAGAACTGTTATTTAAAAAAACGTTTTAAGAAAATATAATTCTCTAAGAAACATGAAAAATACTATGTACTATATCCAAAGTGGAGAGCTGTGCTGATATACAAGAGGTAGTGTGGAGAAGAAATGTGCACCACATTTGTAGGATTCGCACGATGTGACTTAATGTAATACATAATGTTTTTTATGGGGTTGGTAGAAGTCAGTGTCCGTGGGGGTCACGGGCCTTGTTGATGAGACCGGTAGCAGAGGGGAGGAAACTGTTCAGGTGGCGAGAGGTTTTGGTCCTGATGGAGCGCAGCCATCATCGACTTTGGCAGGTTGAATTTATTCAGCTGCCGCAGGAAAAACATCCGGTGCAGCTGGGAGAGCTTGTCCCGCAGAGGGAATGAAGTTCATCAGATTTATTGTTGTATACTCAGGCAGATGATGAAGAAAGGGTAGCGGAAACCGGTGGCGGTTGGCGATGTGTCACGACCGATGGGAGCCTGGTGTGAAGACTTGCTACAGGCGCAGACAGAGCACGAAAACTAGAGAGTCCGCCTCCATGGAAGTCCACTAGAAGTGACGTTTCAGGAGGGATAGGGTCCGATTGATACCCGGGTGGAAGGCCATGCGGGAAGAGTGGGCGAATAGGAGAACTTGTGAGCGGTCAGGTACAACGGTTATCCGGACTGTTACCTGGATCTGGCTGGTCTTTCTGTTCGTTCCTCACTGAGCTCTCAATCTCCCACGTCACAGCGCCCACCACCCTGGTAGCGGGAATTATGGTGTCAAGAACTGTGGAGTCATGATCCCCTGCAAACCGCTGGGACAGAGCGTCAGGTTTGTAGGTTTCTAGAATCGGAACGATAGGTAAAGGTAAAGTTGAATCTGCCAAAAATGAAAGCCCAGCAGGCTTGACAAGAGTTTAATCATTTGGCAGTTTTTATGTAGGCCAGGTTCCTATGGTGTGTCCACACAAGGAATGGATGTTTAGAGCCCTCCAGCCAGTGCCTCCATTCTTCCAGTGCAAGCTTCACAGCAAATAGCTCCCTGTTGCCAACATCATAGTTGCGCTCAGCAGTCTTCAAGCATCTACCTCAACAATAAACTGTAGAGATGTGTCAGTAGAGGCTAACAAGAAATGTCTCTTCAGCTCTGAGAAGGCAGGATCAGCCTGAGGAGTTCACAAGAAAATGGATTGCTGGGGAGGTGAGTTGGTTGAGAGGAACGGCCACACGACAGTCTCTGATATATCCACAACAAAAATGTACAAACTCCAAAAAACGCTGGAGCTGCATCCTGCTGGAAGGTTTGGGGCATTGTGCCACAGCTTGGTCCTTCTCTGGGTCTGCTTTCACTTGCTCTCGTTCGATGATGTACTGTAGCCTAGAAAATCCACTGAATCCAAAATAAATTTGACAAACAGTTTGTTTTCACGGAGCCTTTGTAGAACCTGCTGCACATGTTGGGTGTGTTCCTCCATTGTACGTGAGAATATTAAGATGACAACAATATACACAAAAACTGAACGGTTCAGGATGTCACGGAGGACATCGTGCACCAGAGGCTGGAAGACAGCCGGGGCATTGGTTCGAATGGCATCTCTAGATACTCTAAATGGCCTAATGGGGCGTCTTCCACTTGTCTGCTTGACGGACCAGCTGGTAGGCGTTCCTGAGGTTGAGTTTTGAGAAGATGGTGGCTTCCTGTAGTGGTTCGAAGGCTGAGTTGATGAGAGGGCATATTTGATTTTGATGGTGATGTTGTTACAATGCAGGGGCGCAGAGAGTGGTCTTTCTTGGACACAAAGAAAAAAAGGTTCACGCTTCGGTCGGGACAAGTTAAACCGATAGCTGGATGGAAGAGAGGCCCAAGGAAGAAGATCTATGACGCTTATTTACACCCAGAGGTGGAAAAATTACTCAGAACTTGTACTTAAGTAAAAGTAGAAGTACCAGAGTGTAGGAATACTCTGTTACAAGCAAAAGTCCTGGATTCAAAATGTTACTCAAGTAAAAGTAGAAAAGTATTGGCATCAGAATATACTTTAAGTACCAAAAGTAAAAGTATTCATTTGCAGATTGGCCCATTTCAGAAAAATATATATTATATGTTTTGATTATAATTATTGATGCATTAAAGTGTTATCAAAGTTGGTATTATATCTTAAGTACAGTACTTGAGCAAACGTACTTAGTTACTTCCCACCTCTGTTTACACATTACAGTGTAAATATGGAAGTGACAGTGGTTAACAACTATCTTGTGTTGAGAAAAACGAACAAATATAATTTTTATTTGATCTCAAAATAGAGTTAAAAATTACAATAAATTGTAGTTAAGGTTCCTACTCTGCAAAAAGGGTTAAATGTACACTATGTGGTGTGGACCCATTGACACAAAGTGTTGAAATCAGATCTGAGAGTGTTCATTTGGGTATGCTGATTTTGCTTTGATACAACATTCAAATCACTCTGTTTGCATACAGTAAGAAAGGTCAAAGCAGCACAATAAAACTACCCAGAGGTTAAACCTGGAACAATACGTATGTTCTCTTTGGATGAGATCAACACTGTCCAAATACCACATTACAAGTAAAATACCTGCATTATGTGATTATAATCAGGAACAAGTACTCAAAGTATCAAAATGAAAGGTAATCAATACTTGCTCCTTAAGTCTATATGTTATGATATAATTTGTATCACCCTGTAATAATTAATTTTGTTTTCACAATTAACTGTTAACAGTACTTTACTATAAATAAGTTTTACAGTAAAACAGCTTTACTTTTGGTTAGAGTTTAACACTGTAAGGATGGTATGAGCATGCAAAACTAATCTCAAACACAAGACACAGCAGGGCAGGGCAGGAAGAACACAAGGACACCAGAGCCGTTTCTCATTTCTCCAATACAGGAAAAAAAAGGGTTTTGTTTGAAGATCTGTTTAGCACGCTAACGTCAGGAGCGTTGTGACTACTCCGTGTCCACGGTAACAGACGCAATGACATCAAGACACGTTTCCTTTACTTGATCTGAAAAAATTAAACCTTAGAAAGACATTAATAATAATAATGACTATTTATATGGAACCTTTCATGCAAGGTGCATCCCAAAGTGCTTTTCATGAGGACATTTCTATTTTGAAAACAGCTAAATATTAATTAATTACATATATATATATATATATATATATATATATATATATATATTACCATATATGACAAAAATAAGGAGCATCAAATCATAATATTTAGAAGGATAGAAAAAGCAATAATTAATATTTTCCCCTAGAAGTTGTTACAGTAATTAAAATAGTCATACAAATCTTTAGGGAAATTGCTTCAAGTTTTCATCCCCATTTGGGTGACGGCATAATTGTGTTATATGAAATAATTGGAAGATATTCTTACATATTACAGGAAGAAAACTTGGTCTGATCCCAAAACATATTACTTTTATGACAATATATGAAGTAAAGCATCAAATCCTCATGTCATGGAAGCCAATTCCCTAATTTAGCATCCCTACAAATGTGAAAATGAATTATATGTACAATTATTTTGTTTTCTTTATAGCTTATTTGACGGAATTATGGAATTTAACAGTGAATCTTCGTGTTACTCACGTCCGTAGCAAATGAATGGTTTCTTCAACCCACAGTACAAGCCCTCCCATTTTCCAGAGTCATGGAAAGCTGCAGCCACACAAACCTTAAAAGCTCTGTGTTTAGGTTCATTTTCTGCCCAGTACTTGAAGGAGGAGAAACTTCCATCGGACCACTTCCAGGAGTCTCTGTAAAGGCCGATCCAATATATCCCTCCAGGTAACAGCTCAACAATCTGCTGCTCCTCCGCCGGGTTTCTCACACTGGCCAGGTCTGTGTGGTGTTCTCTGCAGTAGCTCTGGGCCTCAGTCCATGTCATTACACCATCAGTGGAGAGAAATCTCACATTCGGTCCTGAAAATGGACCCCAGAGAAGTGCTGAGTAGAGGCACCACGACATACAGCCTGACATCAATCACACATCTGTGGTGGTATTGATGCCTTTATAATATAAAATATAACATTGAAATCATCGAGACATAAGGAATTACACCAATATATGAACACATGTATTAAATAAACATGTATGATATTATAATCTGAAAGTGTTTTTAAACGGTCTCTCCACATGAATTTAAATATAAATAAGAGATCAGATATAAAAAAGTTTGGGAACCATTTGTCAGATATAGAATAATAATAATATACTTTCAGAAGCTTCAAATTAATCTGAAATTAATATTCTTACCTGTGACCTCACAGCAAACTGCGCAGTAGCGGTTGTCACAAACAACATCATCCCATAGTCCATGAGGAGAACAAATCATTGAGCATCGTTCTGTCACAGTGTTGCCTGGTTGTCCAGACCCCCATCGTCTGAACTCCATCTCCCCCGGTTTGTAGAAGCTTGGGTGTGACAGTGACCACCTCCAGGTGTCCACGTCCTCATACAGCCCTTTCCAGGCTGACTGAAAGAAACATTAAATGTGTTTAAAAACTAACACCCTGATCTAGCTTTTAAAGCTGCTCAAGGAAATGTATGTGTTTATTAAAGAGACATGTTTTGCCTTCATGAGACCAGCCTTGGTACATGGTGATCCAATGGGAATCCCCTCAAGTCAACATTCATTTACAGCCTTGCTACTCTGAACCTCTTCAACTTTATTTCAGTATTTTACGCTGGCTTGGGCTTAACACAACCTCCATGCTGTCTACAGTGGCCAGGCCTGTGTGTTTCTCTCTGCAGTATCTCTGTCAAAGTCAAAGTCAAAGTCAAAGTCAGCTTTATTGTCAATAATTCTACATGTTGTACATCCAGAAATATCGAAATATCGTTTCCCGCAGTCCTACAGTGTGACATATATACATCAAACAAAAAACAAAAAGGGCCTAGATAAACATGGTATACATTAAACAAAACAAAGGGCCTAGATAACCGGGGTATACAGTTTAAAATGTTAATAATATAATTTAAGTGTTTAAAGTACAGTTTCAGTGCAGTAGCAGCGGAGATGGGCAGAAAAGTGAGTTTAGGGGGTTAGAGTCCAGGACCATTTGGGGCAGGGGAGAAAGGTCGGAGGCAGGGTGGAGAGTTCAGGGCAGAGATGTCAGAGGGCGGAAGAGATGGAGGGAGGGGAGAGAGTTCAGCAACCTGACCGCCTGGTGGAGGAAGCTGTTGCCCAGCCTGGAGGTGCGCGAGCTGAGGCTGAGGAACCTTCTTCCTGAAGGCAGGAGGCTGAAGAGGCTGTTGGAGGGGTGGGTGGAGTCACCCACAATGCTGAGTGCTTTGCGGGTGAGGCGGGTGTTGTATATGTCCTGTAGTGAGGGGAGTGAGGCACCGATGATCCTCTGGGCAGAGTTCACTATGCGCTGCAGGCTCTTGCGGTCGGCGGCGGTGCAGCTTCCGAACCACAGCGTGATACAGCTGCTGAGGATGCTCTCGGTGGCGCCTCGGTACAAGGACAGCATGATGGGGGGTGATGCTCCGGCTCGCTTGAGCTTCCGGATGAAGTACAGGCGCTGCTGGGCTTTCTTCGCTAGTGCGGTGGTGTTGTTTTTCCAGGTGAGGTCCTCAGTGATGGTCACACCAAGGAATTTGGTGCTGGTCACCTGCGTCACAGCAGCGCCGTTGATGGTCAGGGGGAGTGGCGGTCGACAGTGGGTTCTCCTGAAGTCAACAACTATCTCCTTTGTTTTCTCCAGGTTGAGGAAGAGGTTGTTGTTTTGGCACCACAGGGCCAGCTGGTTCACTTCCTTCCTGTAGTTAGTCTCATCGTTGTTGCTGATGAGACCCACCACAGTGGTGTCATCTGCAAACTTCACGATGTGGTTGGTGCTGAAGGTGGGTTTGCAGTCGTGGGTCAGCAGAGTGAAGAGAAGGGGGCTGAGCACACATCCTTGGGGGGCCCCCGTGCTCAGTATGAGGGTGTCTGAGGTGTTATTGTTGACCCGTACAGCTTGTGGTCTGTGCTTCAGACACGGTCTTTGCTTCATAAACAAAATGGTACTGACGTTCAGCATGTGAGGAGACAGCGCTCAGCCCTGTAGAGACACAGACATTCATTTATAACTTGAGTTTTCATTTAAATTGTGATTACCTTAATAAACACATTATGACGAATGTCTAGCCTACAATACACTTATTCAAACAGTGTATCTAGTGTCAAAAATGTCCTCTACAGCTAATTTTATCATGTCCTTCATCTGTACACATCAAATGAAATATCATTTTTCAACCACATGGCGTGAAACTTGTACAGGTATAAAACAATACAAATATATCCAAATACATCAAACACTTGCCTGCAGCAGCCATGATCAGCATCACAACTACGTCCATCTTTGTTTGGTTTATTGTGTGGCATCAGATTGCAAGTGTTTAACGCGGATAGTGTTTCATATTATCAGCTATTTGAATATAAGCATCAGACTTCATGATGATGCATCATGAACTCTGATGCGTCCTCTGGCTCCATGCAAATTGGTCACAGGCAACAATCCTTTGCATATTAGGCAAATAATAACCACACAGCTGAAAAGACCATTTGGGGATCTGTTTTCAAAAAACTTGATACAGCTATTTTTCTACAAAGTTTAAACGTTCCCCTACTTTCTAAACATTCAAGAAATAAAACCACACACACACACGCACACACACTACAATCACACACACACACACACACACACACACTACAATCACACACACACACACTACAATCACACACACACACACACACACACACACACACACACACACACAAACACACACACACGCACCAATGTTATATTTAACTAATATTTAACTCCCTCCGCTGATTTGTAGTCCCAGTCCGCCCCTCTCCTAGCCTAATCTGTTATCGTTCCCTAAATCTACTAATTTAGCGGGGGATAATCCACTACCATGCTTTAATTCACATGTTAATTTGCTTCAGATGTGCTGATAATATCCGCAATATAAGTCTGAAAACGTCTTACCTTTAAAAGTCCATCACAAACGGTCTATTCTGCTGCAACTCTACTGCGCTGCTAGTCTTTGCCGGTAACTTCCGGGAACTATTGAGAGGCTCCACGATGTAAATATATATGTTCTTGAATAAAGGAGAACACATATCTATATATATCTATATAGAGAGTCAGGAGGCCATACATTGTCTAGAATCAGGGAAATTACCATTCTGGCCAATAACCAATACCAACCAATAATCCAACATGTGAGAAATAATTGAATAAATCATTCAAAGAAATAACATCTCTTTATTGGATATAGTTTATTCTTCATAGTGATTATTTTTTTAAAACAGTATATTATTTTCATGAAGATACATGACAAAAAACAACATCACATCTTATAATAATAGTTAAGAAGCTGGAACCAGCGAATATTCAGCATTGTTGCCAGAAGGATGTTTGAGTAACGTAAAACGGTTATAGATAATTTAAGGAAATTTGCTTCAAGTTTATATCCTTAATAAGGATGAAAATAATACAATTAATTATTTTCTATTTTAACTATTTGAAGATATTCTCACATTACATACATTACATTTTTTGTGGTTGCAATGCAACGAAAACTGATATTTAATTTGTTTAAAAAGATAAAGGTAATCTTTCTTTTTTAATATCTTAATTTATAATCTAATAATATCTAATCTATCAAATGTCACACAAAAGAGTAAAATGCCTGTTATATATCCCACAGCCAGAGGGAATTAAAACCTGAAGAGATTCAGTTTATGACCACATAGCACAAAGAAAAGCATTAAATCTTCATATTCTGGAAGCTGATTCACCAATTTTAGGAACATATCTTAAAGTTTGCATCCCTAAAGAAAAGGAGCAATAAACACAATGTTTAACTCATTTGAAGATATTAATAACAGTGAGTAATTGTACAACACATTTTTAGGATGAAATATAAGTTTCAAATGAAGAATTACATTTTTTTATGAAAATGACTTTAAAGATGCATTAGAGGTCATCATGTTAATTGGAAATAAGATTTCCTGGAATTGCCCTCTATTAAATCTTATATTATTTTAAAATGTCTTATCATATTTTATCAGAATAAAACATATACTGTAAAAAGTCACAAAATAGGAAAGAAATCCTGTTTTTCGCAGGTCAAGCAGATACACGAACAGTTAAAACCCCAAACATATTAACTTCAAAACCATATAACAAGAGAAAACATTACAGCTCTTATCTTATCTCACTACTGATAGATTATTCAGATCATTGTTGCAGCTGTATTCTGTAACACGAGGACTTTGAGGAAAGAAATACACCTTTCTCTGTTAAAAGCCAAAACAGCAATTCAGCTTTAGAGTTCATCCCTCTTCTTCTCCTCCTCCTTGTGGAAGACTTGTCCATCCGGCTGCTTCCTCCAGGCCAGTTGGACGTTGTCGTCCAATCCCTGGGCCCTTAGGTTCTTTTTCGCCTGAGACACAAAAACTCATTTTCATTATCGTTCCAATGAAAACAGATGATTTATCTTTAGTTCACTCATCTGAAATGGTAGTTGTTCCCCTTATTTCTTCCAGTGTAAAGGCTTACCTCAGGTTATGGAATAGTATTCGTACATTTTCCTAATGCATTTGGTGGCATGTGGCTAAGTTTCTGCTATTTACTTCTGCACATATTTACACGTCTTCTTACTAAATGCTTGGGTCCTGTTATTTGTGGCCAAAGTATTGAATGTATAATGGATATAGAATTTCATTCATGTTCATCTTGGTCTATTTCATTCATATTGAAATTCATTTACTACATTTTCTTTCGTTGAATTCATTATTTTTTAATAGTTATTTATTTGTTTCCTACCTCTTTTGTCTCTTGTTCTCATGTCATGTGAATTTCCTTTCTGGTGATTGATGTTTTTGCATAAAAGTAGAAAACATGATTTACCTCCACCAACATCGCATCCAGAAAAGCGGGGTCGTTCAGATCCACACCGTTTGGTTTCTCCACGCTCACCTTTATCACTTTCATTGAAACAGGCACAGCTAAAAACACAAACAAACTTCATCAGTCACAACATTTATGGTGTCTTCTTTTTCAACAGACTCAATATCATCACTTGCTTTGACGCAGCTGTGAATTTTACTCACGTCCGTAGCAAATGAATGGTTTCTCCACTCCACAGTCCAAGTCCTCCCATTTTCCAGAGTTGTCGAAAGCTGCAGCCACACAAGCTTTGAGACCTACGTAGTTAGGTTCATTTACTTTCCAGTACTTGAAGGAGGAGTTGCTTCCATCGGACCACTTCCAGGAGTCTCTGTAAAGGCCGATCCAGGCGTTAGATCCAGTTAACAGCTCAACAATCTGCTGGTTCTCCGCCGGGTTTCTCACACTGGCCAGGTCTGTGTGGTGTTCTCTGCAGTAGCTCTGGGCCTCAGTCCATGTCATTGCGCTGTTGATGAGGACAAATGTTGCATCCGGCCCTGAAAATGGACCAGAGAGAAGCTGAGTAGAGGCACCACAACATACAGCCTGACATCAATGCCACATCTCTGGTGGTATTGATGCCTTTATAATATAAAATATTACATTTAAATCCCACAAATGTGTACTTTGTAATTTGTAGTTCTGGGGTTTTTCAACAGATGAATGTTGGCAAGAAACTTTAGTAGAATCAGTGGTGGAAGAAGTATTCAGATATTTTAGTAAAAGCAGGAGTACAACGATGTGAATATACTGTGTTACAGGTTAAAGCTTCATTCAAATGATATTGATTCTATATTGTTCTTATTCTTTTTAGCACAGATGTATAAGATGTAAAACGTACCTACAATTCTAAAACAAGTTTGCAAAATGTTTTATATACATAATTTCCTTTTACGTTATCTTTTAAATGAAACCATGTGAGAATTTTAGTGAAAAGGGAAATGTCTTTAGTGGAACTGCTAACAAAAGAAAGAAAGTCACAAAGAAAAAAGGATGGGAACCGCTAGTTAGATAAAGACCAATGCATTGTATTTCAGAAGCTTAAAATATGATTTTAAATGTGTAATATTAATTTTAAATTTATATTCTTACCTGTGACATCAAAGCAGATCACCCAGAGGGGGATATTACAAGGATAATCGAACCATGTTCCTGTTCCACCAGAATAAAAATTTGTGCATTGTTCATCGTGCCCGTTGTTTGGTCGATTAGGCCCCCATGGCCTGAACTCCTTCTCCCCCAGTCCGTAGAAGCTTGGGTCTGACATCGACCACTTCCAGGTGTCCCGGTCATCGTGCAGCCCTATCCAGGCTGACTGAAAGCAATAAATTGTTATAATTATGGCATCCTGTTGAAGCTTTTAAAGCTGCTGCTGAAGAAAATGTGTATGTTTAATAAAGAGAAGGTTTGCCTTTATGAGACCAGCCTTGGTACATGGTGATCTGATGGGAATCCCCTCAAGTCAACATTCATTTACAGCCTTGTTACTCTGAACCTCTTCAACTTTATTACAGGGTTTTATGCTATAGCTTTGGCTTAAAACATTTTCAACTCTGTTTTAATACTCAGGTTCCCATAGGACTTTAAAACAGGTTTATCTTTCTGTAATAATCTCTCCTTTTTCAATTTTACTCTAAAAGAAATGTAATTCATTTGAATTGAAAGACAGAGAAAAGTGACCTCACTTGGTTGTATTGGCCTGCCATGTTGTTCAGGAGCTCCACAACCTCCATGCTGTCTACAGTGGCCAGGTCTGTGTGTTTCTCTCTGCAGTATCTCTGTGCTTCAGACATGTTCTTTGCTTCAGAAACAAAATGGTACTGACGTTGAGCATGTGAGGAGACAGCGCTCAGCCCTGTAGAGACACACACATTCATTTAGGCTATAACTTGACTTTTTGAATCACACTTTACTGTAATATGGCGCATCATTATACATTTTGACTTCTACTTCAAACAATTCACAGTGAAATATGTAGCTTTCAGTTGAACTTCATTTAGTTGTTTTTAAGCAAGTACCTTTCAAACAATATAAAAGGTGTTAAGAATGCAAAACAAGTAATTATCAAATAGAATCAGAAATGTCTTCTCTAGTTATTTATCTCCCCACCCCTCAGGTTTACATGAAATAATCAATAAAGACATAAAAAGATATCCAAATATATAAAACACTTGCCTGCAGCTGCCATGATCAGCAGCAGAACTACGTCCATCGTTGTTTGCTCTCTGACTGCAACTGTTGTTACAGCTCATAGTGTTTCTCATGAATGTCTTTGAGTAAGCTATTGTCATCTGACTTCATGCAAGGTCAGACGCAACAGATGTTTGCATAGGCAAATTGTTCGGGTTATGTTAAATACAGGACCCAGTCGCAGAAAAGGACTTGAGAATCAGAATCAGAATTCTGATGTAGGTTTACACATATGTGGAATTTGCTTTAGTTTATGTGATGCATACAAAGACGAAGAAAGAAGAATATGTACGTAAACAAAATAAAAATAGAAATGTTATAACAGCTATTTAAAAAAACTTTTAAGAAAATATAATTCTCTAAGAAACTGGGTACAGTCAAATGTAATAAAACATGAAAAATACTATGTTGTAGTGACCACTATTTAACTAGGGTACATAATTCACGCATGGAACTACAGGTTGGGGGTATTGTTTCCGCCCGGACATATATGTTGACGGTACCTCCGGGGTACCTACAGTGTGTGTGTCCCTTTCACTTTCTCTTACTCTTCTCGGCTCGACCCGACAGCATGCCGATTTCTGCTCCTCAATAAAGCCAGATTTGTACCTCCGATGCACCGCCTCCGTCTCCCTTCTCTCGGCACTACATTGGTGACCCTGACATAAGTCTCGCGAAGGATCCGAGACTGACTCGAACACGGCAAAATGCGCAGCTTTTCTCGAAATGCCGGAGATTCTTGGAGACGTCCGTGGCTGCCTCGTGCGCTCGGACTGTGGCTCGGTGCGCCCCACGGAATGGACGCGGACGACGCTCGCCATTTCCACGGCTTTTCGGCTCTGGGGGACGGCAAGCCTTCCATGGGGCCGGTACGCGACCGTGCCGGGTTTGTTCGGGACATGCGGCTGCATGTCCGGCCAGCGACTAACGGCCGCCGAGATCAGCTAGCCACGACTGCTAACGACTAGCAGCTGGCAACAGCTAACAACGGCTAGCCACAGCAGCTAGCGGCTGACATCCGACTGTTTTTTTATTTTTATTTTTGTTTTGTTTTTTGTTGTGCCGGAGAGGAGGTTCGATCACGTCTGGTCGGCCTCGTGTGGATCCTCTCACAATTTCGCCCACCTGTTTTTGATCGTGGACAGGACGACCTTTTGAGTTTTTTTCTGGTGCCTGGGAGGAGGTTCGACCATGTCTGGTCGGCCTCGTGTGGACCCTTTCGCTGTTTCACCACCTCGACGGCGGTTTCGGACGTCACACACGCCTTCTTCGGCCCGTGGGTGGCGCGCTTCTGGACCCCGTCTCGCCTCTTCCCTCGCCTCGGCGGTTCCGGACGTCGCCCATGCCTTCATCGGCCCGTGGGTGGCGCGCTTCGGGACCCTGCCTGGCCTCACCTCTAACCGCGGCTCACGGTTCGCCTCGACGGCGCCCCGTCTGGCCTCTCCCCTGTCCACGGCTCCTTCCTCCCGGGGACACGGCTCCTTCCTCCCGAGGACTTCGTGCCCGCCGCCGCTGTGCCTTCGCCTGCGGCCGGGCAGCGCTCCTCCCTGCTGGGGACCACCGGGTTTTTCACGCCTGTCCCCTCGTCGCTACACGGCGACCCTGCTTTCTGCGGCCCCCTGACGTCGGCCCGTTCCGGCCCGCCCCCCACCCTCCGGTGGGGATGCCCTCGCCCTCGTTGGGGCCCCTACCCTCTTCTGCGGCCCCCTGACGACGGCCCGTTCCGGCCCGCCCCCCACCCTCCGGTGGGGACGCCCCTCGCCCTCGTTGGGGCCCCTGCCCTCTCCTGCGGCCCCCCGACGATGGCCCGTTCCGGCCCGCCCTCCGGTGGGGATGCCCTCGCCCTCGTTGGGGCCCCTGCTCTCTCCTGCGGCCCCCTTCCGACGGCCCTTTCCATGGCCCGGCCCTCGCCTGCGGCCCCGCCCTCCTCGGCCCCTGTGGTGCTTCCTCCCGGACGCAAGGATTGTGTCCATGGTTGAATTCTGGGGGGGCTTGTGTAGTGACCACTATTTAACTAGGGTACATAATTCACGCATGGAACTACAGGTTGGGGGTATTGTTTCCGCCCGGACATATATGTTGACGGTACCTCCGGGGTACCTACAGTGTGTGGCCCAATCCCAAACCGCCCCCTACACCCTACCCCTACACACTCCCCCTCCGTGACGGAGTGAACTCCGTGGAGTGACACTCGCAGCTCAACGAGGCTCCCAATACAGCGGCAAGCTTTGGGACAAACTCCCCTCTCTCTGGCAGAAACAGGAAATGCCGTAACTGTATGTAACAACGGTTTCAAATCAGCATCTCTTTGACAAAAAATGTAAATTAAGAACTCAAATAAAACTCCAAACATCTTTCATTGTGTTACTTTTTTGTAAAGCTCTTTTAGTTTTAAACCTGATGTTTATAATTTTCTTAGTTTTTGCAACAGTCTGTAAATATACACAACTTTATAATAAAATGCACACATTTACCTTTTTCTAGATTAAACACAGGTATGATCCTAAGTTAAAAAAATATGAGGTTATCATGAGGTTGTTAACATCGCAATTTATCAGTGGATGTTTGCTGGAACTACTTTTTAACAGCGTGTTTCCTGACGGACACACACAGCGTGACTCCGGTCAGGTAGAGACCAGTCTCACCGATGCAGACTCGCTGTTTGAGGGCTTGATAGCCCACTCCCCCTCCACACCTCTCCACACTCGTTGGTTTGGAACAGCACTTAATGTGGCGGACCCTCCGCGCGAACGCGCAAACGGAGGGGTAGTGTGTAGGGGTAGGGTGTAGGGCGTGGTTTGGGATTGGGCCTCAGTGTCCCTTTCACTTTCTCTTACTCTTCTCGGCTCGACCCGACAGCATGTCGATTTCTGCTCCTCAATAAAGCCAGATTTGTACCTCCGATGCACCGCCTCCGTCTCCCTTCTCTCGGCACTACAATGTTCTATATCCAAAGTGGAGAGCTGTGTCAAGGAGTGAACTCTGAGGCATGAACTCAAATGCACGACTCAAACTCAGACTCAGGAGAGGTTCAAAATAAAGACTTTACTGGAATTTACACAGTAACAAAAACAGGGAAAACAATAACTCTCTTTCGAGGAAAAACAATGACAATACTCTGAAGCTTAGAGGTACGTAACACGTCTGTGGAGTAAGCTTGCTCAAAGTCCTGAATGAGGAAACGAACCGACAATGGACAGGAGGGAACTAGCAGAATATATACACAGGGTAAGGGGAACAGGTGGAAACAATCAGGGCGGGGAAAACAATCACAGACGCAGGAGACAGATAGGGGCGGGGAGCGTGGAGGCCTGAAATGAGAGGGAGAATTACTATTCAAAATAAAACATAAAGCACAGGACAGAAGGACATGACAAAACTAACATAACGAATAAACTTTCACAATAAGTTTCTTAGACATGACAGTACCCCCTCTTCTAGGGACGGCTCCTGACGGCCCAGACTCCTCCGAGTTGAGGCGGTCAAAATCCTTAATGAGGCTCTTATCAATAATGAAACGGGAAGGAATCCATGACCGCTCCTCAGGGCCGTAACCCTTCCAGTCAACAAGGAGCTGTCGCCCTCTACCCCGTTTCCTTGCAGCCAAGAGTGTTTTGACGGTATAGACCGGACCTCCATCGATCATCCTGGGAGGCGGGGGGGGTTTGGCGGTGGGAACCATGGCGCTCTCCTTCAGTGGTTTCAATTTCCCCACATGGAAGGTGGGATGTACCTTCATGGACCTGGGAAGCCGTAGTCTCACTGAAACCGGGTTGATGACCTTGGTGATGGGAAAAGGACCCATAAACCGGGGAGCCAACTTGCGGGAGAGTAAGTGGAGGGGAAGGTCCCGCGTAGAAAGCCAGACTTTTTGGCCTGGCTGGTATACAGGAGCTGGTCGGCGTCTTCGGTCTGCTGCTCGTTTTACCAGCTGTGAATTTCTGCAGAGGATTTTTCTAGCCGCAGCCCACACGCGATGACAACGCCTGACCAGAGCGTGGGCAGACGGAACTGTGACCTCTTTCTCCGTGGCTGAGAACAGTGGCGGCTGGTACCCATAAACACAATGAAACGGGGACAATCCCGTGGCAGACGTGGGAAGGATGTTGTGCGCATACTCCACCCAGGTGAGGTGCTCGCTCCAGGAGGATGGATTCTGGGACACCAGGCAGCGCAAGCAAGTCTCCAGTTCCTGATTCAGGCGCTCTGTCTGGCCGTTTGACTCCGGGTGGTATCCAGACGAGAGACTGACCGTGGCACTGATGAGTCTGCAGAACTCCTGCCAGAAACGAGACACAAACTGGGGCCCCCGATCGGAGACAATATCCTTTGGGAAACCATGCAGACGAAAAACATTATGCATCATGACCTCAGCCATTTGAGGCTGAGGGCCTCAAATGGGGGCAATTTGGGCAGAGCAATGAAATGTGTCATCTTGGAAAAATGGTCCACTACCGTGAGAACTGTGGTGTTACCTCTAGAGAGGGGCAGGCCTGTGACGATCCATGGAAATCTCTGACCAGGGTCTGTTGGGAATAGGAAGTGGTTGTAATAACCCCATCCGCGCCCTGGAAGAGGTCTTATTGCGAGCGCAGACAGGGCACACCTCCACATACTCCTTCACCTCCTTCTCCATGGATGTCCACCAGAAACGTTGTTTAACAATGAACATGGTTCTCTTGACTCCGGGGTGACAGGTGAGTAGCGACGTGTGAGCCCAGTGGATCACCTGTGGTTGCTCGGCTTCCTGAACAAATAGCCGGTTAGGCGGGCAATCCCTGGGTGCAGGAGCTCCCCCGTTGGCTCGTATCACCTCCTTCTCTACTTGCCAAGTCAGCGCTCCTACCAACACGGTTTAACGGAATGATGGGTTCCGGCTCCTTGACTGAAGGCACAGGGTCAAACAGACGGGACAGAGCGTCAGGCTTGACATTCTGAGACCCCGGCCTGTAAGAGAGAACAAAGTCAAACCGGTTAAAAAACAAAGTCCACCTGGCCTGGCGGGAGTTCAGTCTTTTGGCTTTCTTTATGTATTCCAGGTTTTTGTGATCAGTCCAGACCACAAAAGGATGCTCGGCTCCCTCCAACCAATGCCTCCACTCTTCCAACGCTAGCTTCACAGCCAGCAACTCACGGTTTCCCACATCGTAATTCCTCTCCGCTGGGGAGAGCTTCCTGGACAGGAAAGCGCAGGGGTGAAGCTTATTGTCCTTCTGTTGGCGCTGGGAGAGTACCGCTCCCACCCCCTCGTTGGAGGCATCCACTTCCACCACAAACTGGCGAGTGGAATCCGGCAGAGTAAGTATGGGAGCAGAGGTGAACATCTTCTTAAGTCGAGAAAAAGCCTCCTCAGCCTGAGGAGACCACACAAAAGGCACCTGGGGGGACGTGAGGACATGAAGAGGGGCTGCAATAGCACTGAAGCTCCGCACAAAACGCCTGTAAAAATTAGCAAAGCCTAAAAACTGTTGCACTTTCTTACGAGAGTCAGGGGTAGGCCAACAGGCTACTGCGCTAACCTTCGCTGGGTCCATCCTAACCTGACCTGGGGAAATGATGAAGCCCAAAAAAGTGACTGTCTTGACATGAAATTCGCACTTTTCGGCTTTAACAAACAACATATTTTGGAGCAGTTTCTGTAGAACCTGGCGGACATGTTGTTTGTGGGTGTCAAGGTCAGGGGAGTAGATCAGAATGTCATCCAGATAGACAAAAACGAACCGGTTCAGAAACTCCCTCAACACATCGTTGATCATAGCCTGGAAAACTGCAGAAGCGTTTGACAGTCCAAACGGCATGACGAGGTATTCATAGTGGCCTGAAGGAGTGTTAAACCCCGTCTTCCATTCATCGCCCTCCCTGATCCTGACCAAATGATAAGCGTTACGCAGGTCTAACTTGGTGAAAACCTTGGCATCCTGAAGCTGCTCGAAAGCGGACGAGATGAGAGGAAGGGGGTACCGGTTTTTAACCGTAATGTCATTGAGAGGTGAGTAGTCAATACAAGGCCTAAGAGACCCATCCTTTTTGCCTACAAAAAAAAAACCTGCACCTGCTGGGGATGAGGAAGGACAAATAAGCCGTTTTGAGAGAGGCATCAATGTAATCCTTCATGGCCTCTTTCTCAGGTCCTGAAATTGCATAAAGTCGACCCTTAGGAATGGGAGACCCAGCAATCAAGTCAATAGCACAGTCATAGGGGCGGTGAGGAGGAAGAGCCAGAGCCTTGGACTTACTAAAAACTTCACTCAGATCGTGATAGCAGGAAGGAACTGAAAGTACATCAGGAAGATATATTTTAGGGATAGTATCCTGTCTAACACTCCCAGTGTTACATCTCCTGTCAATCTCTGCTACCGGTTTTAAACAGTGATCAACGCAAGTCTGTCCCCACCCCTCCACCCTCCCAGAGTGCCAATCTATGTGAGGGTTATGAAGTTTCAACCAGGGAAACCCCAATATGAGAGGATGTTGGGCTGAGTTGAATAAGTGAAATGACATTGTCTCGTGATGGTTATCATTACATCTTATTTCTAAAGGCTCTGTTTGGTGAGTCACTTTGAACAACAGCCGTCCATCAAGAGCACTTGCTTCAAGAGGCTGGGGTAGAGGTTTAGTTTTTATGTTCATTTTATTTACTAAACCCCAATCCATTAGACTTTCGTCTGCCCCTGAGTCAATAAGAGCACCATAAGTAAAAACATTGTCTCTGATTTTTACCTGGATGCGGGTCAGGGTGCGAGGAGGAAAATCAGAGGAAGAGATTCGGCTCACCAACGTCCTCCTCTTTATTGATGAGCCTCCTCATTTACCGGACAAGCAGCTTGTGGATGTCCGCGCTGACCGCAGTAGAAGCACAGACCCTCCTTTAATCAACGCTGACGTTCTGCCATAGACAGCTTAGCACGGCCCAACTGCATTGGCTCCTCCACGGAGCCAGGGGGCGCTGATGTCCGGAACGCAGGTGGTGAGGGGTGACGGGGCCTCCAAGAAGAAGTGGAATCCGGCGGCGAGCGTCTCCTCTGGAGAGACGGACCAACCGCATCCTTGAATTTATTCCTTCTCCTCTCCGCCAAACGATTATCTATTCTTATTGCCATGGATATGACGGAGTCCAAGTCAGCGGGCAGATCGAGAGGCGCCAGCTGGTCTTGTAGAGGATCCGAGAGACCGCTGACGAATGCGTCTAACAATGCAGCGGAGTTCCAGCCGCTGTCGGCTGCAATAGTCCGGAACTCGATAGCGTAGTCAGCCACACTACGCTGATTTTGCCGCAGCTTAATCAGAGCCCGAGCTGCTTCTCTGCCCGGAGTGGTTTGATCGAAAGTTTTTCTCATAGTGTCTATGAAGTCGTCCAGAGACCCGCAGATGGGAGAGCCTCGGGACCACTCTGCCGTAGCCCACGCTGCTGCTCGACCGGAGAGATGGGAGATCATGAAAGCCACTTTGGAGTCATCCGTGGGAAAAGCAGCCGGTTGGTGTCGATAGTGTAACTCACACTGTACGATGAACGGCCGGCAGCCTTCCGAACTCCCGGAATACTTCTCGGGTGGAGCCAGACGCATGGAAGGAATATGCGACTCAGTAGCCGGGTTGAGGTCGGATCTGGTCGCCGCTGGAACCGGAGGAGAAGCAGCCTGCAGGTGAGTGAGCACACGCTGAACCTCAGCTGCCAGCAGATTCACCTGAGTTGTCACCGATGATTGTAATTCCGCCTGACTGTTGGTTAGGTGCTGCACTCCGTGCTGTATGGCGGCCATATGGTCCTCTTGTTGCCCAAGACGTTGGCCCTGAGAGCGGATGGCGTTCTTTAGTTGGTCTGAGTCGGCTGAGTTCATTTTAATGGTCGGTTCGTACTGTCAAGGAGTGAACTCTGAGGCATGAACTCAAATGCACGACTCAAACTCAGACTCAGGAGAGGTTCAAAATAAAGACTTTACTGGAATTTACACAGTAACAAAAACAGGGAAAACAATAACTCTCTTTCGAGGAAAAACAATGACAATACTCTGAAGCTTAGAGGTACGTAACACGTCTGTGGAGTAAGCTTGCTCAAAGTCCTGAATGAGGAAACGAACCGACAATGGACAGGAGGGAACTAGCAGAATATATACACAGGGTAAGGGGAACAGGTGGAAACAATCAGGGCGGGGAAAACAATCACAGACGCAGGAGACAGATAGGGGCGGGGAGCGTGGAGGCCTGAAATGAGAGGGAGAATTACTATTCAAAATAAAACATAAAGCACAGGACAGAAGGACATGACAAAACTAACATAAAGAATAAACTTTCACAATAAGTTTCTTAGACATGACAAGCTGTGCTGATATAAAAGAGGTAGTGTGGAGAAGAAATGTGCACCACATTTGTAGGATTCGCACGATTTGCCTTAAAGGGCCCATGTCATGGCCATTTCCACTGATCATAATTACATTGTTGAGGTATACTAAAATAGATTTATACTGTGCAATTTTCCAAACTCACATTGGTTTCGCATACAGCATCTCTGTCAAGCATGTGTATTCAGCAGTATTCACTTTCTCCACTAAACGACTCGTTGGAGCTCTTGCCCCCCCCCTCCCTGTGAGCCTAGTGTGCTCCGATTGGTCAGCTCGGCCACTCGTTCTGATTAGTCAACCACCAGAGAGGCTGCGCCCATGTCAGTGCTTTTCCCGGCTGCTCTCAGCGTAACATCAGTCTTATCATGGCGTCGGTACAGCGGTATATTTTATATACATATATATTTTTAACTGTTGTTATAGAAGAGTGTGACGGCCTCAGGGCCTTTGTCTTACGGTGGGGTGGAGCTGAAGAGGGTAATCAGCGCGATCACGGACACCTCCGTAGCCGGTGCTATTAATCCCAGCGGCCCGGAGTCTCTCTCCAAAGCGGCTGCAGAAGGACGAACTGAGCGACCCTCTCCCCTCGACCACCTGTCTCTGCATTTACTACAATAAATGTGCCGTGGTTTTGTAAACTCGTGTATGTCTCCTTGTCTTTCCGTTGTGGCCTACGAGCGACTCTCATAACAAAGAGTAAGTTATTTTTACCCGTTATAAACTACTACTGTTTGATGAGAAATCAAATCATGGTTTGCTATATATGAATTCATCGAAGAAAGGATAGGCCTACTAAGTATTTCCATTAAACTTTATTTTTAGAAATGTACAAAATGAACATAAATATACATATATACACGGTATATCATCCATTCCTCCTCCTCTTGCCTGCGCACAGCCGGTGCGGTGCGGTGCCTTTTAGCACGAGGCCTCAGTAGTAGTAGAATCCCTTCCCCGTCATGGATTGTCCGCCAGGATCTGGCTGGACGAAATCAAATGCAAATCACAAAATATTAGAGAAACTTAGTTGTTTTAGATTCGTTAGTAGTAGTTGTGTAATGAACAGCTTGCCTGCTAATATGCTAACCTAGCTTTGTTTACCTTGGTAGCTAACACGATATGAACGTTAGCTTGGAGGAAAGGCAACTATAATGCAGTGTAATAAAACTACTATGAACAAAAGCTAGTGGTTCATATTAGGCTAGCAATAACGTGTTTATAATTGCAATCGTATACGGGTATTCTGCTACGTTCGGTCATACAATGTAACTTGCATGAATACATTGTTTTGCGCTAGCATACAGCTAGCCTCGTTAGCTACATGCAGTATATGTACGGTCACAATGTACGGTAAATCACAGTACAGTATACTGTATGAGTATTCCGTGTGTGTGACTGCAGACATTCTCCTGCCATGACAAACATGTAAGGCCATCTGCTGACATTGTAGTTGATATATTTAAACGCTAGCAACGTAGCATCACAAAAATGTTTTTCTGACCGAAACTAGCTCTAGCTCCGTGTGTTAGATCGCTACGCCAGCTATAATGTAATTACGTTTCGACTGACCGGCAAATCACCCGGAGTATACTGTCAATAGGTATTTTGTGTGTGAATGCAGACATTCTCCTGCTATGAGATACATGTATGCAAGGCCATCTGCTGATATTAGAGTTGATATATGGAAACTCTAGCAACTTAGTTAGCACAGTTAGCACTGTGTCAATGGCTTAGCAGTCCAACACAGTTTACACATTTAAACAGTCTTGTTTGTTAAATACACAAATAACAATGCAAACTTACAGGTTGTATACCCAGATCTTTCCCTGCTCCAAACGGTCCAAACAAGCTGTGCATATCCGGCCTCAAACTGGGCAATGTTTTGGAAGCTTTCGTCTGTGAAATGCCGGTTCTTCGAACCTCTGGAGGAGGAACACGCCGCTGCTGGTGTGGCCATAGCTCTTCGGGATTGGTCCATTTCGTTCCGGGTACCGCATGACATCAGGCGGTACCCGGAAGAATCAAATGGGCAGTGACGTATCTCCAACGAGGCGTTTTGGGGAGGTATTTTCTGTGTTAGAGTTTTACTCGCTACAGGGTGTACTTTGAGGGTTTTGACTCTGCACACCGTTTACATGCATAAAAACCTTCATAACACACAAGGGGACGGGTAATAACCGGAAAAGCATGACATGGGAGCTTTAATGTAATACATAATGTTTTTCTCGGGTGGGTAGAAGTCAGTGTCCGTGGGGGTCACGGTCCTTGTTGATGAGACCGGTAGCAGAGGGGAGGAGACTGTTCAGGTGGCGAGAAGTTTTGGTCCTGATGGAGCGCAGCCTCCTCCAGAGGGGAGAGGGGTAAACAGTTTGTGTCTGCAGAGTGGATGATACGCTGAAACCTTCCTTTGTCCTTAGCTGTAGCTGCAGCGTACCAGATGGTGATGGAGGAGGTGAGGATGGACTCGATGATGGTGGTGTAGAAACCATCATCGACTTTGGCAGGTATAATTTCTTCAGCTGCTGCAGGAAAAACATCCGGTGCAGCTGGGAGAGCTTGTCCCGAATGTCCCACAGAGGGAGTAAAGTTCATCAGATTTATTGTTGTATACTCAGGCAGATGATGAAGAAAGGGTAGCGGAAACCGGTGGCGGTTGGCGATGTGTCACGACCGATGGGAGCCTGGTGTGAAGACTTGCTACAGGCGCAGACAGAGCACGAAAACTAGAGAGTCCGCCTCCATGGAAGTCCACTAGAAGTGACGTTTCAGGAGGGATAGGGTCCGATTGATACCCGGGTGGAAGGCGAAGCTGGAAGAGTGGGCGAATAGGAGAACTTGTGAGCGGTCAGGTACAACGGTTATCCGGACTGTTACCTGGATCTGGCTGGTCTTTCTGTTCGTTCCTCACTGAGCTCTCAATCTCCCACGTCACAGCGCCCACCACCCTGGTAGCGGGAATTATGGTGTCAGGAACTGTGGAGTCATGATCCCCTGCAAACCGCTGGGACAGAGCGTCAGGTTTGTAGGTTTCTAGAATCGGAACGATAGGTAAAGGTAAAGTTGAATCTGCCAAAAATGAAAGCCCAGCAGGCTTGACAAGAGTTTAATCATTTGGCAGTTTTTATGTAGGCCAGGTTCCTATGGTATGTCCACACAAGGAATGGATGTTTAGAGCCCTCCAGCCAGTGCCTCCATTCTTCCAGTGCAAGCTTCACAGCAAATAGCTCCCTGTTGCCAACATCATAGTTGCGCTCAGCAGTCTTCAAGCATCTTCTACCTCAACAATAAACTGTAGAGATGTGTCAGTAGAGGCTAACAAGAAATGTCTCTTCAGCTCTGAGAAGGCAGGATCAGCCTGAGGAGTCCACAATACATGGATTGCTGGGGAGGTGAGTTGGTTGAGAGGAACGGCCACACGACAGTCTCTGATATATCCACAACAAAAATGTACAAACTCCAAAAAACGCTGGAGCTGCATCCTGCTGGAAGGTTTGGGGCATTGTGCCACAGCTTGTACTTTCTCTGGGTCTGCTTTCACTTGCTCTCGTTCGATGATGTACTGTAGCCTAGAAAATCCACTGAATCCAAAATAAATTTGACAAACAGTTTGTTTTCACGGAGCCTTTGTAGAACCTGCTGCACATGTTGGGTGTGTTCCTCCATTGTACGTGAGAATATTAAGATGACAACAATATACACAAAAACTGAACGGTTCAGGATGTCACGGAGGACATCGTGCACCAGAGCCTGGAAGACAGCCGGGGCATTGGTTCGAATGGCATCTCTAGATACTCTAAATGGCCTAATGGGGCGTCTTCCACTTGTCTGCTTGACGGACCAGCTGGTAGGCGTTCCTGAGGTTGAGTTTTGAGAAGATGGTGGCTTCCTGTAGTGGTTCGAAGGCTGAGTTGATGAGAGGGCATATTTGTTTTTGATGGTGATGTTGTTACAATGCAGGGGCGCAGAGAGTGGTCTTTCTTGGACACAAAGAAAAAAAGGTTCAAGCTTCGGTCGGGACAAGTTAAACCGATAGCTGGATGGAAGAGAGGCCCCAGGAAGAAGATCTATGACGCTTATTTACACCCAGAGGTGGAAAAATTACTCAGAACTTGTACTTAAGTAAAAGTAGAAGTACCAGAGTGTAGAAATACTCTGTTACAAGCAAAAGTCCTGGATTCAAAATGTTACTCAAGTAAAAGTAGAAAAGTATTGGCATCAGAATATACTTTAAGTACCAAAAGTAAAAGTACTCATTTGCAGATTGGCCCTTTCAGAAAAATATATATTATATGTTTTGATTATAATTATTGATGCATTAAAGTGTTATCAAAGTTGGTATTATATCTTAAGTACAGTACTTGAGCAAACATACTTAGTTACTTCCCACCTCTGTTTACACATTACAGTGTAAATATGGAAGTGACAGTGGTTAACAACTATCTTGTGTTGAGAAAAACGAACAAATATAATTTTTATTTGATCTCAAAATAGAGTTAAAAATTACAATAAATTGTAGTTAAGGTTCCTACTCTGCAAAAAGGGTTAAATGTACACTATGTGGTGTGGACCCATTGACACAAAGTGTTGAAATCAGATCTGAGAGTGTTCATTTGGGTATGCTGATTTTGCTTTGATATAACATTCAAATCACTCTGTTTGCATAAAGTAAGAAAGGTCAAAGCAGCACAATTAAACAACCCAGAGGTTAAACCTGGAACAATACGTATGTTCTCTTTGGATGAGATCAACACTGTCAAAATACCACATTACAAGTAAAATACCTGCATTATGTGATTATAATCAGGAACAGGTACTCAAAGTATCAAAATGAAAGGTAATCAATACTTGCTCCCTAAGTCTATATGTTATGATATAATTTGTATCACCCTGTAATAATTCATTTTGTTTTCACAATTAACTGTTAACAGTACTTTACTATAAATAAGTTTTACAGTAAAACAGCTTTACTTTTGGTTAGAGTTTAACACTGTAAGGATGGTATGAGCATGCAAAACTAATCTCAAACACAAGACACAGCAGGGCAGGGCAGGAAGAACACAAGGACACCAGAGCCGTTTCTCAGTTCTCCAATACAGAAATAAAAAGGGTTTTGTTTGAAGATCTGTTTAGCACGCTAACGTCAGGAGTGTTGTGACTACTCCGTGTCCATGGTAACAGACGCAATGACATCAAGACACGTTGCCTTTACTTGATCTGAAAAAATTAAACCTTAGAAATACATTAATAATAATAATGACTATTTATATGGAACCTTTCATGCAAGGTGCATCCCAAAGTGCTTTTCATGAGGACATTTCTATTTTGAAAACAGCTAAATATTAATTAATTACATATATATTACCATATATGACAAAAATAAGGATAATCAAATCATAATATTTAGAAGGATAGAAAAAGCAATAATTAATATTTTCCCCTAGAAGTTGTTACAGTAATTAAAATAGTCATACAAATCTTTAGGGAAATTGCTTCAAGTTTTCATCCCCATTTGGGTGACGGCATAATTGTGTTTTATGAAATCATTGGAAGACATTCTTACATATTACAGGAAGAAAACTTGGTCTGATCCCAAAACATATTACTTTTATGACAATATATGAAGTAAAGCATCAAATCCTCATGTTATGGAAGCCAATTCCCTAATTTAGCATCCCTAACAATGTGAAAATGAATTATATGTACAATTATTTTGTTTTCTTTATAGCTTATTTGACGGAATTATGGAATTTAACAGTGAATCTTCGTGTTACTCACGTCCGTAGCAAATGAATGGTTTCTTCAACCCACAGTACAAACCCTCCCATTTTCCAGAGTCATGGAAAGCTGCAGCCACACAAACCTTAAAAGCTCTGTGTTTAGGTTCATTTTCTGCCCAGTACTTGAAGGAGGAGAAACTTCCATCGGACCACTTCCAGGAGTCTCTGTAAAGGCCGATCCAATATATCCCTCCAGGTAACAGCTCAACAATCTGCTGCTCCTCCGCCGGGTTTCTCACACTGGCCAGGTCTGTGTGGTGTTCTCTGCAGTAGCTCTGGGCCTCAGGCCATGTCATTACACCATCAGTGGAGAGAAATCTCACATTCGGTCCTGAAAATGGACCCCAGAGAAGTGCTGAGTAGAGGCACCACGACATACAGCCTGACATCAATCACACATCTGTGGTGGTATTGATGCCTTTACAATATAAAATATAACATTGAAATCATCGAGACATAAGGAATTACACCAATAAATGAACACATGTATTAAATAAACATGTATGATATTATAATCTGAAAGTGTTTTTAAACGGTCTCTCCACATGAATTTAAATATAAGTAAGAGATCAGATATAAAAAAGTTTGGGAACCATTTGTCAGATATAGAATAATAATAATATACTTTCAGAAGCTTCAAATTAATCTGAAATTAATATTCTTACCTGTGACCTCACAGCAGACTGCGCAGTAGCGGTTGTCACAAACAACATCATCCCATAGTCCACGAGGAGAACAAATCATTGAGCATCGTTCTGTCACAGTGTTGCCTGGTTGTCCAGACCCCCATCGTCTGAACTCCATCTCCCCCGGTTTGTAGAAGCTTGGGTCTGACAATGACCACCTCCAGGTGTCCACGTCCTCATACAGCCCTTTCCAGGCTGACTGAAAGAAACATTAAATGTGTTTAAAAACTAACACCCTGATCTAGCTTTTAAAGCTGCTCAAGGAAATGTATGTGTTTATTAAAGAGACATGTTTTGCCTTCATGAGACCAGCCTTGGTACATGGTGATCCAATGGGAATCCCCTCAAGTCAACATTCATTTACAGCCTTGCTACTCTGAACCTCTTCAACTTTATTTCAGTATTTTACGCTGGCTTGAGCTTACACAACCTCCATGCTGTCTACAGTGGCCAGGCCTGTGTGTTTCTCTCTGCAGTATCTCTGTCAAAGTCAAAGTCAAAGTCAAAGTCAAAGTCAGCTTTATTGTCAATAATTCTACATGTTGTACATCCAGAAATATCGAAATATCGTTTCCCGCAGTCCTACAGTGTGACATATATATATCAAACAAAAAACAAAAAGGGCCTAGATAAACATGGTATACATTAAACAAAACAAAGGGCCTAGATAACCGGGGTATACAGTTTAAAATGTTAATAATATAATTTAAGTGTTTAAAGTACAGTTTCAGTGCAGTAGCAGCGGAGATGGGCAGAAAAGTGAGTTTAGGGGGTTAGAGTCCAGGACCATTTGGGGCAGGGGAGAAAGGTCGGAGGCAGGGTGGAGAGTTCAGGGCAGAGATGTCAGAGGGCGGAAGAGATGGAGGGAGGGGAGAGAGTTCAGCAACCTGACCGCCTGGTGGAGGAAGCTGTTGCCCAGCCTGGAGGTGCGCGAGCTGAGGCTGAGGAACCTTCTTCCTGAAGGCAGGAGGCTGAAGAGGCTGTTGGAGGGGTGGGTGGAGTCACCCACAATGCTGAGTGCTTTGCGGGTGAGGCGGGTGTTGTATATGTCCTGTAGTGAGGGGAGTGAGGCACCGATGATCCTCTGGGCAGAGTTCACTATGCGCTGCAGGCTCTTGCGGTCGGCGGCGGTGCAGCTTCCGAACCACAGCGTGATACAGCTGCTGAGGATGCTCTCGGAGGCGCCTCGGTAGAAGGACAGCATGATGGGGGGTGATGCTCCGGCTCGCTTGAGCTTCCGGATGAAGTACAGGCGCTGCTGGGCTTTCTTCGCTAGTGTTGTTTTTCCAGGTGAGGTCCTCAGTGATGGTCACACCAAGGAATTTGGTGCTGGTCACCTGCGTCACAGCAGCGCCGTTGATGGTCAGGGGGAGTGGGGGTCGACGGTGGGTTCTCCGGAAGTCAACAACTATCTCCTTTGTTTTCTCCAGGTTGAGGAAGAGGTTGTTGTTTTGGCACCACAGGGCCAGCTGGTTCACTTCCTTCCTGTAGTTAGTCTCATCGTTGTTGCTGATGAGACCCACCACAGTAGTGTCGTCTGCAAACTTCACGATGTGGTTGGTGCTGAAGGTGGGTTTGCAGTCGTGGGTCAGCAGAGTGAAATGAATATAGTAAAATAAAATAAACAGAAAAGGCAGTCAAGAGGAAGTTGATTGAGAGGGGGGGGGGGGATTATGGGTAGACAGAGTTGAAAGTAAAAAGAGTAGAACTGGATCAGCAGCTCCTGAGGCAGGTTGTACTCAAGACTTGCATGCAGGGCAAAAATACTCGTCCTCTGTGGAGGGCAGTCCCATGCATCCAACATGATACCACATTTGACAGGTGGTGCACTCAATCTGACAGGGAAAAAGATAAATACCTTAGAATACTGTCAAACATTTTGTCAGGTTCACATCAATCATCCTGATTAGGATGTAAAATGAAGCCGTTTTAACTTCCTTAGACATTATTTCTTTACATAGTATGGCAATGGGTGTCAGATATAGGGTTAACATCTTAGCTGTGGTCCTTTCTGTTTGAAGTCTGTGGTATGTTCCTTCAGCTGCTCCAGTGCCCACCGAAAGTGCAAAGACATGCAAGTTAGGTGAATTAAACTATACATTTTCAATAGCTGTGTGATAGTGAGTGTTCACCCAGTGATGTTGAGGTAACCTATCCAAGGTGCATCCCAGTCTTCCAGCAGAAGGTTGGTCAGGACATGAGTTTCTCTACATACCCACGTATCAATGTCAGCCCCCGAGCTGAGCTCCCCACAAGCCCTGCAGAGCTGGGATAGGTCATCTGTAAACAATAAGATAATGTAGTTTAATGGCAATATAGACACATTCAAGTATACCTGGTAGAGCTCTGTATACCTGAATTTGTCACCAGAGACATTGCCATGTCCAGCCGCAACATGGCCACACCCTTCTGGTCAACAGGGTAGTCGACGGTTTGGCCAGACAATATCTGCTCTGCAAGCTAAAAAGTGTCCGATAAGTATAATTTGGAGCACTTTTTAATAATGACAAATAGCAACAGATATAATCAAATGTTTACCTTGCACACAAACACCCCGCATGATGCCGAGTCCTGTTGCTTAGGGTGAGCAACGGTTGCGCATGCCCATCTCCCTATTGCCGGACTCTTCTTGCGGACCAATGCTCTTCACACAAAACACACATTTATTACAGTTTGCCATTTTTAACATATGCCCAAGTCAAATCATTTAATTCAAGATCACTTGAATCCTGTTCAAGGACAAAAATGCTTGAATTACCTTTTTGTTGCTCCCAAAAGATGATCCATGGTGTATGAATACATGTATTTATCTAATGCACACATCAAAGCTGACATTTCATTCACCTTGTTACGTCCTTGCATTTTTCCATCTGTGCTTCTGTGGCCCCAAATGGGTCCAAGTACAGGGACCGCCTCTCCTTTAGGTACATGATCTATGGAAATGCAAATACTAATTATAACCAACCCCTACATCAGATAGTGTCATGGTTCCGTCTAGATCTGTTTACGTTGAAGATTACTTACAATCAGTGTCCAGTGTCCGTGGTGGCAGACTGCTCCAACTGCCACATCATGTTTTAAAAGGTCCAACTAAAAACAAATATTATAATTCCAACAACTAATGTATACACTAACATAAGTATGTATTTGTGTGTATGGACAAACAAACATACATATACACAAAATACATAGGCCTACTTATGTACAAAAAAAGAAATCATCCTACTATATAGTCCTACTCACACTTCTCAAAGAACCTTTGTGGGTTCCCTCCCAGAGCGACGTCATGAGGTAGGAGTCTATCAGGAGAGCGCCAGCTTTCCTTCCCACCATAGTCAAATATGAATTGACGATCTAAGAGTACAAAAATAACTTGTGATACAATCTCAATAAATATCAGTCCAATATTCTTTTGTTTTGTAACTTACCTCTCCCTCCAACCACTTCCCTGGGGCCAAGTCCATTATGTTTTCTGTGTACACTTTATATGGCCCAAACTTGCACCAGAGCGTCTCCTTTCTCCTCCCTGTCCATATTTGTCGAATTACTGTAAATATAACAATGGCAGTTATTTGTGAAATGCATCATTTGGAGTGTACTTTCTGTCTGTTTACTGACAAAGTTCAGGATCCTTTGGTGCCATTTCGGCGTCGCAGTCCATGGATGGAGGTGCCATTTGTGGTGTTTGTGTGGTGGGTGTTTGTGTGGTGGGTGTTTGTGTGGTGGGTGTTTGTGTGGTGGGTGTTTGTGTGCTGTGGATGTGTGTCTGTGTGTTTGTGTGTTGTGGACCAGCCAGAGGAGAGGGATCGGACAACTTTTGTAGTTTGGCAGGGATCCTCTCCTCTGGCTGGAAATAATGTGTCAAATGGTCAATATTGGTCTGCAGCTTCTTTGCACCCTTACCAACAATGGCCTTTTCCCCCTCTAGTTCCAGGATGATGTATGGTCCCAACCAGTCATCCTCCAGCTTTTCCCCTTTTCTTTGCTCCTGTCTCACGTTCCTCCGCAACACCTGATCCCCTACTTGGAAGTTGTCCTCCTGGCCCTTTTTCACTTTACTTTTGCGGACGTTGTCCTGGCTTCTTTTCATATTATGTTTCACCTCTGTGAATACAGCCTCCTGTTTCTTCAAGCCTTCATGGATCTCCTCCTCCTTCAAGTATAGGTATGAGGAAGCAGGAGAGCATATGGGTTCTTATGTATGATAAAGCAACATATCATTAGTCATTAGGAAATGTGTTTGTTATTCTATGAAGAGCGTGAATTCCATCAGATATTGAAAAGCAATACCTCTGAACAGTGCCATTCAATTTCTCCACAAGGCCATTGGTCTGTGGGTGGTACGCGGAGCACAGGCTTCTTTTTATATTCAGCGTCTCACACAGGCCAGAGTTGACCTTGAAATTATCATTAGGACAAACAGATTAGCACAGCAACTACAGTTACATATTGGGGATTCATACTGCATCAACACTATACCTTGTTGCAAAACTCAGAGCCCTGGTCTGTTAGCAGTCTTTGAGGTGCACCAAATTTGTAAAAGAAATCAATGATACAATTGGTCACCTCTTCTGCTGTTTTAGTCTTAAGTGGGTAGGCCTCTGCCCATTTGGTGAAATAGTCAACCATTACACATATGTACTGGTTGCCACCATCAGTTACTGTGAGTTTACCCACTAAGTCCATCCCAACCAGTTCAAAAGGCTCCGTAACCTGGGGGTAAAAAAAGACATGAGCATTACAGTAAATCACTGTTGACGTGTTTCTACACTGACAATACCAGTATGCCATTGTTGATTTTGACCTCTATCGGACTGTACTCCAGCTTTTCTTTCACGTTGGCTCTCTTGGCCTGGCACTGTGGACACTGAGCAATCTAAAACAGACAAACATCATTTCAAAGTTATGACAAATATGTAGTGCAAATAAATGTGCTATATTATATTTTAAACTGATAGGGTGTTTGCGCATACAGCATCAGCAATTTTTAAATACACATTACTCCTCTGTCCTCTACTTTTGAACCTGAATGTGTATTCCACCACATTATTTTGAAGATACCAACTCACCCACTTGCGTATGTCATTCTCCATGCCAGGCCAATAGTACCGAGCAATAATCGCACAGTGAGTCTTCTCCACTCCACAGTGTCCACCAATATTGCTGCAGTGAAACTCCTCAAACAGTTCGTTTGTTTGTTCGGAAGAAGAGACCACTTTGGCAAGGTGCTCAGCTTTATTCTTTTTGCGCCTGCAGATGTAGTACAGTTCTCCATCTGGTGTTTATATGTCATAATATTAGATGTATTAGTTTTACCATAGCATATTATCATTGTGTTCTAGAGTCCATATGGCATGCATCCTTACCCTTTATCCTGAAGGTGTCAGCTCTCCTCTTCATCACATATTTCTCTTTCTTTGTTGACCCCTCAGGATACTGGTGGTGGACTTTCACATCCAGAATTTCTTTGACAATTCTGGGATCCATTTTCCAACACTCTCTGTCCCTCTTTCTACTCCAACACCTACTTCCACCTGTCTCGCCTATGCGCCTACTCCTCCCTACCTACTTACCCTCACGTATTCACACACAAACAAATTAATACAACAAAGACAAACAAACAAAGTCACAAATACACGCAAACGTACAATACCAGCCTCTCTCAAATACACACAGTCGCACCTCAATTACTCACCCACTATCACTCACCAGGACAATCACTCTATCACAGGCAACGCTCAATCACTCACTATATCTCACTATCACTCACTATCACTCACTATCTCACTCACTATCTCTCGCTATCTCTCTCTTTATCTGTCTGTCTGTCTGTCTATCTATCTATCTATCTATCTATCTGTCTGTCTGTCTATCTATCTGTCTGTCTATCTATCTGTCTGTCTATCTATCTATCTGTCTATCTATCTATCTATCTATCTATCTATCTGTCTGTCTGTCTATCTATCTATCTATCTATCTATCTGTCTATCTGTCTATCTCTCTGTATCTCTCTGTATCTCTCTGTATCTTTCTATGTCTCTCTCTATCTCGCTATCTCCTCACTAACCACACAAAATTGTGAAAGGTTAATCCAACTTATATAGACTGGACCCATGCCCCAATTAATGATAAGTCTGTACACCTGTTGTTCAATTGTATGTTTTACTAACAGACTGCATGAAAGTATAAACAGGTATCAAATCGACTCAACATCATATTAATAACGATATATGATACAAATGTAAGACTGACAACAAGAATAGTTTGTAACGGATTTATTGACGTTAGAATGATTAACAAAGCACTTATATACTAATAAAGGACTGGCTTATCTAAAGCCAGTTGAGTAGCACTTGAAATGTTTTGGCTCTATGAAACCTGATGTACTTATATGATTCTGTTGTCTTCAAGTTAGCATCTTCTTGGTCGAATGCACTTATTGTAAGTCGCTTTGGATAAAAGCGTCTGGTAAATGCAATGTCATGTACTGTAATTAACGTCAGTGTTTTCAACACAATGATTTAGTTTATGATTCTCCAGAAGGTATCGTGTTGGGTCCGTGGCGCACTCATAACGCGCAGGGCTGGAGTGATTTTTGCTATTGGGATTCGGGTCCAGCATGAACTTTTTTGTTATTTTCATGTCGCTACACACTGAATATTACGTTTGAATAGAGGACTCCTAATATTGTTTGCCGAGACCAACATTAATGACCCATCAGCATTTTAAAGTCTAAATATCCCTGCACATGCAGCAATGACATTTCTGCCGCTATCTTTGTAAAACGAGTTAACAGTCACATCTTATCTGGATGAGTGCTGCAGAATACTGTTTTTATAAAGGGATACATTTGTGTGTAGTCTTTCATATTAAACATGATCGCTGGTAGATAGCCACAGAAGTCTTAACACAGTTTAACCTGGGTGGATCACAGTTTAACATGGGCGGGGTCCCAGTTCCCTGGGCGGATCACAGTTTAACACAGATGAAGACTTCTCCACGCTGCTTTCAAACTGTGAGTAAACACCGTGTGCTTCACTTGGAGGCTGTCTGAAGGTGTACACAGGTCTCAGATGGACTTAGTATCACATTAGGAACGATATTCAGTGATAAATCGGGCAAAAATAGCTGGTTTTAATGATTTATTCGAGCGGATCACAGCTTACCACAGCTGAGGAGTTCTCCACGCTGCTTTCAAACTGTGAGTAAACAACGTACGCTTCACTTGGAGGCTATCTGAAGGTGTACACAGGTCTCAGATGGACTTGGTATCACATGAAGAACGATAATCAGTAATAACTCTGGCAACAATAGCTGGTTTAAATGATTTATTGGAGCTCGCAATGTTTTGAACAGACATCCCCAGTCAACTCGTTTCTTTTTTTGTAGTCCTCGCTGTTCGCGTCCGGATATCGCCATCGTAACCACAACCTCACACACTGGTACTGAATGTGCATCAAAGTCTTCCTACCGAGCCAAATATACCAAAAGATTTATGTAAACGACAGAAGAAGCGATCGAAATGTGTATTTCAGTCGAAGGCCACGCCCCTCACATCTGTGCCCCAGTTGATCGGGAAACCAGTTAATCCGGAACACCGGCCCGGGAAGAAAGAGACACGCAGAGTGGGGGAAGTCCCCCACCCCAACGCAGCACACCCTCCCGGCCATCAGAGTCGAACCCGCAGTTCGGAGGTACCGACCGCCAGAGCACCGGCACTAAGCCGGGCCGGTGGAGGACCTCCGATGGTGGGTCGCATTTGCCATTCGATCAGTGAGAGGAGAGGAGAAAAATGCAACAAGAATTGTCAAAATCCGTTAATATATGGATGAGTGGGGGGGGGGGAACGGCTGGACACAGGCCGTGGGGACACACCCGAGACCAGTCTATGTCCCCGTTAGAAGGAACCGGGTGAAATAGCCAAAAAAAGAAAAATTAATAAAACCGGGGAAAATAGGGGGAAAAGTGAAAAAAAAGTGTCCGAAAATAGGCACTCGTGAGGGGGGCAGAGTCCCCTGTCAACTCCCGTTACATTCCTCCATGGTGTCATTTGAGCGAAAAATGGCTAAGTCAACTTTTACGAGAACCAGGATGGGGGGTTCAAAAGGGCTTGACCAAGGCCGACCCAAAGTGCATGGTGAGCGGACTCATCACCTCCGTGAGAGTGGAGGTGTCCTGAGAGTGGAGGCCTGCAGGCAGACCCCTCTCAGGCTGACAGGCAGGTAGGCCATCCAGCTAAAATGATTGGTCGTGCTTTTTACAGCGCTCCGGCTTCCACAGATGAACATTTTGTATGTATTTATTGTCAAAGCATTTCATATGCATTGCTATCGGGATGTTAAAAGCATTCCATGGAATATAACAATAAGTGTTTCTGAAATAAATGACATACCCCACCTTTAAGGGACGTTAATCAACAACATCTGAAAACGTAATGTGGTCGCTAATGTTAGCTAAATGGCGTCTCACCAGATGTAGTAGCACAAAGCAGCCGTCCAAGCGCCAGCCTCCTCTCCCGATGATGGAAGCCTGAGACAGCCCGTGGCAGGGTTCTAGCGTCCAGCGTTCAATGTGGGGTGGTTTCCGACTCACACTAAAAGAAAGGTGACAAAAAAAAAAACAGCAACTGCATGAAAAAAAAAATCTACGTCTTTCAGTGCACACGAACAAGTGAAAAAAGTACAGCACTATCTGTTTAAAACTATCTGCACCTCGTAGCCTACTATCGCTCAGTAAAAGTTAACAAAAGCGAGGGAAACACACATTGCCTGACTGCAGTAGCGTAGAAGTGCTGCAGTTAAGTGACGTAAATCAACTGAAAACTTAATGCGGTCGCTATTCAAATCTAGATCCCTCCGCAGGCTCCATGATCACACTGCGGGGATTCCCCCCCCCCCCCCCAATGACCACCTAGCAGCACATTATACCGCTTATTACACGGCTACATACTAAAAAAAAAAAAAAGATTCATAATATCGATTTTAAAATGATTTCATTGACTTAACCCTTGTGCCCTCCTCGAATTTTCAACCTTTCGACCCCTTCGTGGCAAAAATGTACACGCCCATAATAACTGCTATTAAATCATCATACATCAACATTTCTTTCTACTTTTTTTTTCATGAATCACTTAAACAACTTATAACGTACTCAAAACTACCAAACATTCAATCATTTTCAGGATTGTAACCCTTTAAATGCCTGTTTAATTAACTGAATTATTTCATTATTTATGACAAAAAACACAAAAAATGAATTTTTTTCAATATAATAATTAGTAGAGGGATGGAACTTTGGTGGTTATTAGAGTCTTGGATGTGTCAAAGATTAGCAATAAAATTTATTCGACTGCATTATTATTTTTTACGTAGTGTCAGATACTACCTCTGGACCCCTTCGTGGCAAAAATGTACACGCCCATAATAACTGCTATTAAATCATCATACATCAATATTTCTTTCTACTTTTTTTTCATGAATCACATATACAACTTCTAACGTACTCAAAACTACCAAACATTCAATCATTGTCAGGATTTTAATCCTTTAAATGCCTGTTTAATTATTTAAATTATTTCATTTCTCTCAAAAATGCCTCATTGACTTCCATTCAGACCACATTTGTTGATCTCACTGCCATTGCAGTATAAAACCATGCATTTTGTAATGTCAGCATTTCATTTAGAAGAAAAGTAGTGATATTTGATATTTCTACTCTATTCCAACAGATTAAACCATTTTCCCACTGTAGGCCGATGCATGAAATTCTTACATTTTTGCCAGTTATATTATGGAGCCGTGTGACTACCAGGGGGCCCCGAGAGTGGTGTATGTATGTATGTATGTATGTATGTGTGTGCGTATGCGTGTGTTTGTGCGTGTGCGTGTGCGTGTGTGTGTGTGTGTGTGTGTGTGTGTGCGTGTGTGTGTGTGTGTCATTTCCAGCAGCAGACCAGCAGGTCCTGCAGCATGTGACCTGGTGCTCTCAGGTGATAGAACAACCATTTTTTAGGCCTGTGCACAACCAGCACACACCTCTCCTCCCTCTCCGTGTGTGTGTGTGTGTGTGAGAATCTGTAAGCATGCACAGATCATTTCATGGGAACAAAAGGCCATCTTTTGAGGGATGTGTTTGATGTGTCTTTGAAGAGCTGCTTGATTACTCAAAAACAAAAAACAACTGTTAGTGTGTTTATGCACCTGGCTACGAAAGATAAACATGCAGTTTGACCAAGGGCTTATTTCATTAGTGAGCAGAGAAGGAGAAAGACCTGGAGCAAAGAGAAGGAACTCAAATGAAGAAGCATGTCAGTGCAGAGGAGACTTCAGAAATAATCTTGTAGCCTTCTTCTGCCAGCGAGCTGCAGGACTCATCTGAAGAAGACACAAGGTTCGAGCTGGGGTCTGACACTGAATGCTTTCTGGAGTCCAGCATTTCTTTGAGTTCCTCTGACCCTTCATCTGAAAGTGGAGAGGACACTGAGGGTCCCGTCCACAGTGAGGGGACAGAGAAGAACGGAGGTCGTTCTCCCAGGAGCTGGGGAAAACCAGGGTGTCCTCACAGATTGTGAGAAGAAAGCCCCCTGTGATGGTGGATGGTGGGCCGGACCCTCAGTGTCCTCTCCACTTTCAGATGAAGGGTCAGAGGAACTCAAAGAAATGCTGGACTCCAGAAAGCATTCAGTGTCAGACCCCCCCTCGAACCTTGTGTCTTCTTCAGATGAGTCCTGCAGCTCGCTGGCAGAAGAAGGCTACAAGATTATTTCTGAAGTCTCCTCTGCACTGACATGCTTCTTCATTTGAGTTCCTTCTCTTTGCTCCAGGTCTTTCTCCTTCTCTGCTCACTAATGAAATAAGCCCTTGGTCAAACTGCATGTTTATCTTTCGCAGCCAGGTGCATAAACACACTAACAGTTGTTTTTTGTTTTTGAGTAATCAAGCAGCTCTTCAAAGACACATCAAACACATCCCTCAAAAGATGGCCTTTTGTTCCCATGAAATGATCTGTGCATGCTTACAGATTCTCACACACACACACACACGGAGAGGGAGGAGAGGTGTGTGCTGGTTGTGCACAGGCCTAAAATATTGTTGTTCTATCACCTGAGAGAGCACCAGGTCACATTAGGGCTGTGCGATTATGGCAAAAATCCTAATCACGATTATTTTGGTCAATAATTGATATCACGATTATTAAAAACGATTATCCATTTACTTTGAAAACATCCATTTATTGAAACAAAAATGTGAACAGTATGTTTTTAACAGTTGATTACCCTGAACTTTAAGTATAATTCAACTGAAAATCAAAAAAAAAAAAAAAAATAATTACATTTTTTTTTTTTTTTATAAAAATAATAATCGTTTTATTTCGATTACGTTGTTTTCGTAATCGTTGCAAGCCAAAATCGTAATCGAGATTAAAATACGATTAATTGCACAGCCCTAGGTCACATGCTGCAGGACCTGCTGGTCTGCTGCTGGAAATGACACACACACACACACACACACACACACACACACACACACACACACACACACACACACACACACACACACACACACACACACACACACACACACACACACACACACACACACACACACACACACACACACACACACACACACACACACACACACACACACACACACACACCACACACACACACACACACACACACACACACACACACACACACACACACACACACACACACACACACACACACACACACACACACACACACACACACACACACACACACACACACACACACACACACACACACACACACACACACACACACACACACACACACACACACACACACACACACACACACACACACACACACACACACACACACACACACACACACACACACACACCACTCTCGGGCCCCCTGGTAGTCACACGGCTCCATAATATAACTGGCAAAAATGTAAGAATTTCATGCATCGGCCTACAGTGGGAAAATGGTTTAATCTGTTGGAATAGAGTAGAAATATCAAATATCACTACTTTCTTCTAAATGAAATGCTGACATTACAAAATGCATGGTTTTATACTGCAATGGCAGTGAGATCAACAAATGTGGTCTGAATGGAAGTCAATGAGGCATTTTTGAGATAAATGAAATAATTAAAATAATGAAACAGGCATTTAAAGGATTAAAATCCTGCCAATGATTGAATGTTTGCTAGTTTTGAGTACGTTAGAAGTTGTATATGTGATTCATGAAAAAAAAAGTAGAAAAATATATTGATATATGATGATTTAATAGCAGTTGTTTGGGGCGTGTACATGTTTGCCACGAAGGTGTCCAGAGGTAGTATCTGACACTACGTGAAAATTAATAATGCAGTCAAATCAATTTTGTTGCTAATCTTTGACACATCCAAGACTCTAATAACCACCAAAGTTCCATCCCTCTACTAATTATTATATTGAAAAAGATTCATTTTTTGTGTTTTTTTTTAAGAGAAATTAAATTATTCAAATAATGAAACAGGCATTTAAAGGGTTAAAATCCTGAAAACTATTAAATGTTTGGTAGTTTTGAGCACGTTAGAAGTTGTTCAAGTGATTCATGGAAAAAAAAGTTTAATAAAATATTGATGTATGATGATTTAATAGCAGTTTTTATGAGCGTGTACATTTTTGCCACGAAGGGGTCCAGAGGGTGCAAAATGCATCACGAGAGTATACAAAACATGTAAGAGTAAACGACATTGGATTTCAAAAATGTGACTCAAAAGAAGACTTCTTGCAAAAATCCATGCCAAAAGCTGTAACACAGCTGAAATGATCACCAAATCAAAAAAAAAAGTCAGGAAAAATGTACAAAAATGCCCGAGGAGGGCACAAGGGTTAAAAACGATCATAATGCTTCCGCCAAAATAAAAAGTCCGTTCCACGGCGCACCAACGAATGGAACTGTAATTCAGAAAATAAACGGCAGCATTGATCGAGTTTACCTGTAACTGTCAAAGTCTGTTAACATTTTATTTTCCTCTAACAAGTACTTAAACAATGCGAGAGAAGCCCACACCGTGTTCCCGCCAGTTGATACTTCCTGTGGCTGTGACACCCAAAAGTACGAGAATTCAACCAAGCCGTGTTAGCTAAATGGCACTCACCAGATTCAGTAGATAAGGCAGTCCCAGCGTCACCCTCCTCTCCCTCCTTTGGAAGCGTAGACAGCGCGGTGGAAGGGTGCAAGTCAGGTGCAAGTCCGGCGTTCAAAGTGGGGTTGCGTCCGACTGAGAAATTGCGAGCTGGAAACGTGGCCGCGGCACATTAAAAGATCCTTCTCTTTCCCATCATGCATTGTGAACATGACTAAAACTTGATAATGTAAAGCTACTTAACTTAAAATTATTGACACATTGCTTAACTAACACATGTCAGTATTATATGCTTACATTTGGTAGTCAGCAAGTAGTATATGCTTACATTTGATAGTAATGCAATCAAACTTAAATAATGTCAGTAATTTGTAATTCATTATTTAATTAGATATGAACTCCGGGCTAACAGTGCAGATGTAAAGGTCGGTGTCACTGTGGCCACCTTCCAGGATGATGGAACTTCCCTCGTGCTGATAGATTGATTCACTAGCATAGTCAGGGCCGTATCCACCATTGAGGTCACCGAGGCCCGAACCTCGGTAATAATTTCCGAGCTGTGTATATAACAAAACGTGTGAAATAACTGCACTAAACGGGGTTCTTTGTAGTACTTCCATTTACTGCCAATGGGGGCGCTGCATAACTACATAGCCTCGATTAAAGCAAACAGAAGAAGAAGACATGTATCAACAAACCACCGCAGCCCGGACTTGTATCGGTCTATCGGAGCAGCGGAGGAGTGATGAGGTATCTAGAGATCTGAGTCCAACGGGCTGCTTGTGTTTCTGTTCCTCACAGGACATCATATGACCAGCAGATCCTGTGTGAACGCTCTACGTTAGTCAGTGGACGTCCGACAACATGCACACTAACTTATATTGCAGCTATAGGCAGGCTATACTTTTGTTTAAATTGCGTGAATAAACTAGCTAGAGAGCTAAAGTTAATTACATTCATCCAATGTCAGAAGGATTACCTTTTAACAAACGTTGTAATGCTTTTCTTTCATCTCAATTTGAGTAAAACATTGAAGATATAACATTGTATTGTTTTCTTTTTACGCTGACTCAGATATAATGAAAAGACTATGCCAGTCGAAGCTCAGCTTTGGTAAGGAAGAGACAGGACAGGCAGAGAAAGAGAGAGAGAGAAAGTGATGGAAGTCAGGGAGGAACTGCAGGTACAGTCACACAAAAGAATGTAGGCGTAATAACCCCATCTATCTATCTATCTATCTATCTATCTATTTATCTATAACAATAGTCTTCATTTACACTATAGACAATAGGCATAATTTTAAAACAACATATATCTATTGCAGTTATGATGTCATAATAACATACAATTTGCTTACATCTTTGTTCTCTTTTGAGAATCAAACAAAACAGATTTAAATAAAAAAAATAATGCAAACAAACAAGTGAAATGAACTAAATTGCTGAGTTGCTTTTAATTCACTGGCAGGAGCGACAAGTGAGGAGGAGCAAAAAGTGAACAACAACGAGGGAGAGATTGAACAAAGAGAAAGAGTGGAGGACAGAGAGAGTAATGAACAGGAAGAAGACAGAGAGACTAAAGAAGATGGAAGAGAGGGGGCAGGTTATGGAAAGGAGAGAGACATGGAAAATGAATGTTGACAATGTTTTGGGATCATTTTAGCCTCTTCTGCATGTCCAGATCATTAATAGTAACAATCAACTGATTCTTATGTATTACACTTTCAAAAATAATTGATGCTGTAGCCCACTGACATGGTTTGAAATCAATATATTATCCAATTTGTGACCCCCCACAGGACTTAAAAAGCACCTAACTAGATCATGAAAATCCCAAAAATCTCAGGGGGGTATACCCCCGAACCCCCTTATCATGTTTGGACCTCGGTATTTAGGAAATCCTGGATACGGCCCTGAGCATAGTAATTGGTTTTATTAGACCGTCGATATGTGTCTTTATAAAGTTGGTGTCAAAATAATATGCACCCCTAGCCTTAGAACCTCTTAACCCTGAGATCATATTTTTTACCTCAACCTCTGGGATTTCCTCCAGGTCAAAAACGGGGTGTGTATCCACAGTCGGGCTATGGGAGACCTCAGATGGCGGGAAGAGCTTTGTAATGTCCAAAGCACTATTTATGAAATACTCATTGAGAGAGCTGGCCAACACTGCAGGGTCTTTTATCAGGGCATCATTGATTTTTAATTCTAGAACATTATTTTCCTGTTTGGTATGTTTACCTAATAGTTGATTTAAGATTTGCCAAACTTTTGTCTGTGTGTGTGTGTAACACGGTGTGTGTTATAGTCTTTTTATAACTGGGTGACATAAAAACACAGCAGTTTTCTGCAGGTAGATAAAAGGTGCACTGGGGAATACAATTTAGTTGGAGTTTGGTATCAGCATGTGATCTGAAGCGGCTTTACTGATTGGCCGATGAAGTTACTGAATCATGTGGTCAGTAATTTAAATACTGCTATTACTGAATGTCATGCTGGATTATTCTGGAGTTACCTTGATAAGTAGTTTCTGTGTGGACAAGAGTCGACCATGATTTTGTATTTAATACACATTAGTCAGTTTAAGGTGATACTTCTGTTGGTATAATGTAGTGTTTATTGTGTTAAGGGCACACATTAAGGTGTGAAAGGTAATTGTTTGGGTACGAATGATGAAAATGAGGGGACTAAATACACAAACATGTGACTTTAGGGATTAAATACTGCGCAAGTGTTAATACATTCATGAAAATACAGCAGTGTGTTTTGAACCTTTTCTGTACCGCATCTGGTCTGTTTCGCTTGTAATGAACTTCTGTCTGTTTGATCACTGAGTTTCCACGCTAGAAAGAAAGCAGCGACTCTTTGATTTGGATACACAGATAAACATTTATTATGTCTTAGATCATATATCAAATCCTATTTTGACCACATGTTAATCTAAGGAACAGGAAACACGTCGCTATAGAAATGTTCATGATGTTATTTTCCTTCTAACAGTGTAAAAGTTTTTCCGGGTGATTTCTACTTCCTGTGTGAGTGCAGCCAGTCTGCTGTCTATAGAGATTTCTTTTTATTTTAACCCCAAATGATAGTATTTGCTCTGCGGTGCTATTTGCTGTCTAACAACTATCTAGGAAAAAAAAACTCTTGTTGTTTTGAATGTATTTGTAAATGTTTAAGTGTGTTTTCTAAAGACGCGCACTAGAAACCATTCTGGACCAGCTGAGAAACTTCAGATCAGAGTCCTGGTTCTGAAATGGACTCTCACACACACACACACACACACACACACACACACACACACACACACACACACACACACACACACACACACACACACACACACACACACACACAGACTGAAGGACAAACTGCTGAGCACTTTGATTGGAGGATGGAGGGATGAATGGACCAATAAAGGGTTCACGGTGAAGCGACGACACACGATGTACAGCCAGTTAATCCTGACCTAACACACCTGTACAGTCACCACTGACCTGGATACAGTGATTGGTTTTAGTTTGTGAATAAAGTGTCGAATGCCAAAATGTACCTATTTACTGCTCAAAGTGTGTTTTTTGTTGTTGGTTTTTTGTCCTTTTCCAAATGATTGTTTTGGCTTTAAATGTTTAAAGTTGAATACATCATGAAAGACTAAGAAATCCAGAAAATATTCACTTTTGAGATGCTGGAACCCAGTGGCGAGCCGTGACTTGTATACCTAGGCCCTCTGACCTCTGAGTTATTTTGGTAAAACTACTGAAAAATATAACAAAAAAAATGTCAAAAAATATATATTTTTAATGTTTTTAAATATTATTTTGTAGAATATCTTAGGGCCCTGCCGGCTCGCCACTGTTACTAGATACTAAGAGTAACCTGAGTTTGCATTCAAGTCTTGCACTAAGAACCAGTAATACTTTATGGTTTAATATGTTGATTTCATTGTCTTGAGTTACAGGATGCTGTGTTAACTACAATATTTCATTTGACTGAGTTACATACAGTAGGAGGTTATTCCTTCAAGAGAAGGGGAAATGTTGTGTCCTGTTACTGTAGCCAGAGGGTGCTGTAGGACAGAGAGTTGATATAGGATGCCTGAAGGTGGAAGTTGGATAAAGAAGAATAAAGATTGAGTAAAGGGTAGCACACGACAACAAGAGGACATACCCTCCATTACAAAGTGCACCATGATGGATGTGGCTGAGGTGGAACTGTTCTCAGGAAGGTTCATGTATAAAGAGAACTGAGCAGTGTCAGAAGCAGGACTCTGTTCATTCCTATATTCCACAATGTGTTTTGACAGAAATACGACTGAACTGACTCGACTTCCAGCATCAGCCTCCATGGCGTTAGAACAGGACTTATTATTGGAACTGAAACACTCAGGTAATCTGAACAACACAGTAACTGAACTCTTCAGAAAGAAAGGAGGATGGTTTTTGGGAACAAATAATCAAACGTATTGGTGAGTAATGGCTATAATGACTTTTATTTAACATTGTTGATATTTTCTTGTCATTTTATTAAGTACATTTTGTTGCTTCTGCTAGAGATGATGTGCGGCGCAGCAGTGAAAGGAGGCTTGATGAATTGTGTTGTTTGGTGTTCTTGCTTTATTAATGGCATTCATTCTCTCTACATTAGAAACCTGTCTGTGATGCAGCGCCCTGTTATACTGCGTTAATGTATCATATTAATGGTTTCTATAGCCGTGACGTCATAATAATGCTATTAGGAGGTGGATTCATTCAGGTAGACACTACTGAAGGCCTAGGTGTGAAATGCATGGCCTGTTTCTGTTTTCAACATAACTCATTTGAAGATATTGTGAGACAAAAAAACAATAATTAGGATGCAAATAAAAAACACATTTTGTATGAAATTTCATTAAAGGTAATTTTTTTATTGGTAATTTAATCTTGATCAAAATTCAACAAAAGCCAAACATTTTATTATTATTTCCCACCGGCCAAATACATTCAATAGTAAAAACCCTAAACATATTAAATTCATAACCATATATAACAAGGAAAAGCATTAGATTCTCTATCTTCTATCAAAATGATCGTAACTAATTGATTATTCAGATCATTGTTGCAGCTGTATTCTGTAACACGAGGACTTTGAGGAAAGAAATACACTTTTCTCTGATAAAAATCACACACAGCAATTCAGCTTTAGAGCTCATCCCTCTTCTTCTCCTCCTCCTCGTGGAAGACTTGTCCATCCGGCTGCTTCCTCCAGGCCAGTTGGACGTTGTCGTCCAATCCCTGGGCCCTTAGGTTCTTTTTCGCCTGAGACACAAAAACTCATTTTCATTATCGTTCCAATGAAAACAGATGATTTCTCTTTAGTTCACTCATCTGAAATGGTAGTTGTTCCCCTTATTTCTTCCAGTGTAAAGGCTTACCTCAGGTTATGGAATAGTATTTGTACATTTTCCTAATGCATTTGGTGGCATGTGGCTAAGTTTCTGCTATTTACTTCTGCACATATTTACACGTCTTCTTACTAAATGCTTGGGTCCTGTTATTTGTGGCCAAAGTATTGAATGTATAATGGATATAGAATTTCATTCATGTTCATCTTGGTCCATTTCATTCATATTGAAATTCATTTACTACATTTTCTTTTGCTAAATTAATTATTCTTTAATAGTTATTTATTTGTTTCCTACCTCTTTTGTCTCTTGTTCTCATGTCATGTGAATTTCCTTTCTGATGAGTGATGTTCTTGCATAGAAGTAGAAAACATGATTTACCTCCACCAACATCGCATCCAGAAAAGCGGGGTCGTTCAGATCCACACCGTTTGGTTTCTCCACGCTCACCTTTATCACTTTCATTGAAACAGGCACAACAGGCACAACAGGCACAACATCTAAAACACAAACAAACTTCATCAGTCACAACATTTATGGTGTCTTGTTTTTCAACAGACTCAATATCATCACTTGCTTTGACGTAGCTGTGAATTTTACTCACGTCCGTAGCAAATGAATGGTTTCTCCACTCCACAGTCCAAGTCCTCCCATTTTCCAGAGTCGTCGAAAGCTGCAGCCACACAAGCTTTGAGACCTCTGTAGTTAGGTTCATTTACTTTCCAGTACTTGAAGGAGGAGTTGCTTCCATCTGACCACTTCCAGGAGTCTCTGTAAAGGCCGATCCAGGCATTATATCCACCTCCAGGTATCAGCTCATCAAGCTGCTGGTTCTCCGCCTGGTTTCTCACACTGGCCAGGTCTGTGTGGTGTTCTCTGCAGTAGCTCTGGGCATCAGTCCATGTCATTAGGCTCTTGATGAGGACAAATGTTGCACTCTGCCCTGAAAATGGACCCCAGAGAAGCTGAGTAGAGGCACCACAACATACAGCCTGACATCAATGCCACATCTCTGGTGGTATTGATGCCTTTATAATATAAAATATTACATTTAAATCCCACACATTTGTACTTTGTAATTTGTAGTTCTGGGGTTTTTCAACACATGAATGTTGGCAATAAACTTTTCTAGTATCAGTGGTGGAATATTCAGATCTTTTAGTAAAAGCAGGAGTACAACGATGTGAATATACTCTGTTACAGGTTAAAGCTTCATTCAAATTATATTGATTCTATATTGTTCTTATTCTGTTTAGCACAGATGTATAAGATGTAAAACGTACCTAAAACAAGTTTGCAAAAAAATGTATATACATCATTTCCTTTTATGTTATCTTTTAGATGAAACCATGTGAGAATTTGAGTGAAAAGGGAAATGTCTTTAGTGGAACTGCTAACAAAAGAAAAAAAGTCACAAAGAAAAAAGGTTGGGAACCGCTAGTTAGATAAAGACCAATGCATTGTATTTCAGAAGCTTAAAATATGATTTTAAATGTGTAATATTAATTTAAAGTTTATATTCTTACCTGTGACATCAAAGCAGATCACCCAGAGGGGGTAATGACGATATAAACTAAACCATGTTCCTGTTCCACCAGAATAAAAATATGTGCATTGGTAATCTTGCCAGTTGCTTGGTTGTCCAGTCCCCCATGGTCTGAACTCCGTCTCCCCCGGTCCGTAGAAGCTTGGGTCTGACATCGACCACTTCCAGGTGTCCCGGTCATCGTACAGCCCTATCCAGGCTGACTGAAAGCAATAAATTGTCATAATTATTACATCCTGTTGAAGCTTTTAAAGCTGCTGCTGAAGAAAATGTGTATGTTTAATAAAGAGAAGGTTTTTGTTATGCCTTTATGAGACCAGCCTTGGTACATGGTGATCTGATGGGAATCCCCTCAAGTCAACATTCATTTACAGCCTTGTTACTCTGAACCTCTTCAACTTTATTACAGGGTTTTATGCTATAGCTTTGGCTTAAAACATTTTCAACTCTGTTTTAATACTCAGGTTCCCATAGGACTTTAAAACAGGTTTAGCTTTCTGTAATAATCTCTCCTTTTTCAATTTGACTCTAAAAGAAATGTAATTCATTTGAATTGAAAGACAGAGAAAAGTGACCTCACTTGGTTGTATTGGCCTGCCATGTTGTTCAGGAGCTCCACAACCTCCATGCTGTCTACAGTGGCCAGGTCTGTGTGTTTCTCTCTGCAGTATCTCTGTGCTTCAGACATGGTCTTTGCTTCAGAAACAAAATGGTACTGACGTTCAGCATGTGAGGAGACAGCGCTCAGCCCTGTAGAGACACAGACACTTTGATTAGATTCAATATCAATTACTGAACCAAGTTCTCCAAATTACATTAAAGTTAAACTGTAAATTAAATAACTTAAGTAATTGTCAGAGGGAAACCAAAATAGAAAGTACTAAAAATTGCTAATGGGATAACATATTTTAAATACAAATAATAATTACCTGAAAGAGCGATGATGATCAGAAGAACTGTTTCCATCCTTGTCTCTTCCCTGTTCCTCTCTTTTGGAATGAGACTGTAGATGTGCAGCTGTTGACATTATACATAGGTAAAATGCAAAGTGGATATGGAACTGATACCTTTTTTACATCAGGCTTATTTAGTTACATTTGCACATGCATTTACAAGGAAAGACCACTAGAGTAATATGGGCGTAGGACTGGTGATGCAGCAGGAAAACCAAATTCATGCCCATAAATACAAAAAGTCTGAAACAACACTGATCATTTCATATAATGAGACACCTTTACAGTTTACAATCTAATACATTTAAAATATCACAAAACCGGTTTACGAATCATTGCACAAACTTCCAGCTTCATACTTTGGGTATTCTAGTAAAACATTTGTACATGCTTTAATGTTACACAAACTTTATTTTCTTTGTGTCTGGATACCTGTTTCAAACGCTTTGTTTTAGCTGCTCAAAAGGGTTTTACTGTCAAGGCAAAGGCTTAAGTACATGTTCACCCTCTGATGGCGTTTACTGCAAACCAAAATGAACTGAGACACATTCAGAATGTTTAGAGCTGCTTTACAATTAAAAAATCTTTATATTTCAAAACCTCACTTTTCAAAAATCACTTTATAGTCTAAAAGGCATTACTTATATTTTCAAAAAAAAAGCGTCTTGTGATCCAGGATCTTGCATATATTCCGGGCAAACATCTCTCACCAAAGATCTTCTAAATGTCCCCCAACAAGAGGACATACCCTCCATTACAAAGTGCACCATGATGGATGTGGCTGAGGTGGAACTGTTCTCAGGAAGGTTCATGTATAAAGAGAACTGAGCAGTGTCAGAAGCAGGACTCTGTTCATTCCTATATTCCACAATGTGTTTTGACAGAAATACGACTGAACTGACTCGACTTCCAGCATCAGCCTCCATGGCGTTAGAACAGGACTTATTATTGGAACTGAAACACTCAGGTAATCTGAACAACACAGTAACTGAACTCTTCAGAAAGAAAGGAGGATGGTTTTTGGGTACAAATAATCAAACGTATTGGTGAGTAATGGCTATAATGACTTTTATTTAACATTGTTGATATTTTCTTGTCATTTTATTAAGTAAATATTGTTGCTTCTGCTAGAGATGATGTGCGGCGCAGCAGTGAAAGGAGGCTTGTTGAATTGTGTTGTTTGGTGTTCTTGCTTTAGTAATGGCATTCATTCTCTCTACATTAGAAACCTGTCTGTGATGCAGCGCCCTGTTATACTGCGTTAATGTATCATATTAATGGTTTCTATAGCCGTGACGTCATAATATTGCTATTAGGAGGTGGATTCATTCAGGTAGACACTACTGAAGGCCTAGGTGTGAAATGCACGGCCTGTTTCTATTTTCAACATAACTCATTTGAAGATATTATGAGACAAAAAAACAATAATTAGGATGACCCACGTAAACATGACAGTCATATGTCTATCTTCATAGAGGCTGAATCATCATGTTAATCACATAGCTATCAAATTCCTAAAACAGTGTGTCCTGACGCTCTTCTAGGTAATCATACATCCTGTCATGTACACAGCTACAGTTGGGCCTTTGTCATCATGTTACTCTGATATTGGAAAAGTACATTCGGTATTTTCCCAACACAACTTCAAGAGCCACATTACACTGAAGCACGAATGGCAAAAGAAGGAAACGGAGGCAAAGGGAAAGATCACATATACATATATTCAAAGTTCTGTGGCTTTCCTTGACTTCCTGCAGTCTGTTCCCCTTTTCGTCATTTGCATATAGCTGAGACTGCATGTTTGTTTCAAAGTTTATGTGGGTGTCATCGTAAAAGCAGTGTGTTTGTTTTACATGTTCAAATGTTTGCATGTAGTTTGTTAGGAAATACTGTTGCCCATGTCTTGACCAGCGCTCCATTGGATGATACGTTTTCCATTCTCAATGGGACTTGAATAATTGTTTAATAATAATACATTTAAAAAACATTGCGTGAGGACATTTGCATTTGTTACAGCAAGAAAAGAGCCAAAGACAGCTTAATATTAACCAAGAAGCATGCACAACAAATATTAAAGATACAAAAATTACACAATTTACAAAATACACATCCTGTAACAGTTCTAACAGCTATTTACGGCATATGTATATATTGCACATAATTGGTATTGCACAACAAGGGGTGTTGTAGTCTTTGTTGTTATATGTGTTGGGGTCTACCAGGGACCATGATGGTTATACAGTCTGACCGCTGCAGGAAGGAAGGAGCTGTGAATATCTCTCTGTGAGACATTGAGCACAAAGCTGGCCTTCCTTACCAGTCTGTTCAGTCTCTTCCTGTCAGCAGCCGAGATGCTGCAGCCCCAGCAGGCCACAACATAGAAAATGGCTGATTATTTATTTAATCGTTTATTTAGCAGGGACAATGCACATCAATGAACACTTAAAACAATAAAATGTGTCAAGCGTAAATATGCCAGATTTAGCTTGGAGCTAATTTCCATCCGCAGTCCCTCACATAAAACATTTAAGAAAATGACATTTTACAAACATAGCAAAAACAAATACATGATATGCAAAAAGTGCAAAAGAGTATTTATCACATGGTAATACAATATGGCAGCAACGACATATAAAGTGCAAGAGAAGATACAAGAGATACATAAAGTGCAAGAGGAGATGTGTTAAAGTGCATTTAGCGGTGATTGCACGTCTGTTTGTTTCTCAAGTTATTGAGAGTGGGACAATCCCGTATCTCAGTTGGGAGGCTATTCCAGAATGAGCTACCTTTAATTGAAAGTACATTTTGTCCAAAAGTGGTCCGTCTGCGGTGGACTTCACAGTCTCCTCTGGTTTCTGACCTAGTGCAGTGTCCAGTGTGTTTTCTGTGGATGAAAAAGGGAGGGGGGGGCCAGTCCATGTAAACATTTATAAATAAAGCACATACTTCTAAAAGACTTGAAAATGGTCAAAACTCAAGAAATTGTGTTTTCAAGGATGGTACAGTGGCGGTATGAATATGGCTTTCTGTCAAACACCTTGATAGCTCTCTTGTACACACACACACGCACACACACACACACACACACACACACACACACACACACACACACACACACACACACACACACACACACACACACACACACACACACACACACACACACACACACACACACACACACACTTTACGTCAATACAACCTAACACCTTCCTGTGTCGATGCAGAGGTCCTATCTGGGACGGCTGGAAGGGCTGAGCCTCCTGATTGGTCGGAGCAGTACGTGGTCGTCGAGGCAACACCTTCAGTCAACAACCACACCTACATCTCACCTGTCAGCCAATCAGCTTCGTCCATCTCTGTGACATCACTCTGCCCTCCCACCCTGCTGCTCAGGGACTCGCTGGGACGAAGCTCTCTTCATCAGCTGATCCTTCCTCCTCTTCCTCCTCCTCTTCCTCCTTTACTCCTCTGAGGAGGCTGCTAAAGGGGGAGGAGGAGGAGGAGAAGGGAGACAAGGAGGAGAGGAGGAGAGGAGGACATCTTGGTTGTGACATTTGTAAATATTCTCCACTAGCAAGTTAGCAACAGTGTTCCCCTTATGAGGCCATTTAATTCCTTTGAGGCTTATTTTCTTAAAAATAGCAGAAAGAAATATGGCAGCAAAATGTGTGTTTCATTCCAGTGCAGAGATTTCTTTATTCCTTCAAGATATAGATACGTGTTTCTGGAAAATCCTTGATACTAGTTTATTTATATTGGAAACATGTTAAAACGGTTACACTCGTTTTTAGAAAAATACAATTGAAGGACTCAAGTTATGAGCGAAAGGTCTTAAAAACCTCCTGTCAGCTCGTTTGCTAAACAAAATGAAGCCAACACATGTTTTGTGCACTTCAGCTAAGTATCCACTATACTTAAAACATGAATATCACATATTTCTTCTTGTCTTTGCTCTCTGGCTCAAATGACTGAGGTTTTCTGTTTCCAGAGCTCCTCTTTGACAAATATGAGTTAACTAACTAACTTAAATGTATGTTCCCAAAGGCTCTCCTCTTAATTCAGTCTAAAAAGTTGACTAACACGAGTGTAACTCATCTCTGCTGAGTCCAACAGTCAAATCTGTAATTTACGAGTTTATAAGACTCCAATCTTCCTCCTCCTCCTCCTCCTTGTCAGATGACCTCCCAGCGGCCATATTTGTTTGACATGTCCCTATTTAGTGATTCTCACCGTCTTTAAAGACATCAAAGGACCAGTCTTGTTGTTATGGTTACTAAACTCTCAGACTGAAGCAGAAACACTTCCACGTCGAACACTGAGACCTCTCTGCTGATGTCCTCTCTTTTATTTTGTATTTCTTTATTTTTCTTCCACTAACTTGAGTGTTACCGTGTCACCATGGTGACCGGCGACCAAACTGACGACAGAGCTCCAGTTGTATTAACCTGGTGACTGACTACAGTACCCATGATGCAACAGGGCAGCCCTGAGGAAAAACGAAGACGAGAACATTGGGGTTTAAAAATCAAAGGAACAAACAAGGATTAAAAAAAAAAAAAAAAAAAAATAGGATGAAATACTTTGGGAGATCTGTTGATGTCTCGTGACTTACAAAAAAAAAAAGGACTACATGGTAATGTCATCGAGAGCTTGTTTTTACCCATATTACCCTTCAAACATTACCGTCCAATCACTTCCTTCCTCCTCATTCACTTCCTTTCAGCTGGTTTTTACTTCAGAGTTGTCATTTGCTGTCACATCCAGAGTTAAAAATTACGACCTGTAATTTATAAAATGTGAAATATAACCATAGAAAAACACGACTGGATTCACACAAGAAATGAACATAAGATTTAAGATTTCGATTTTTGCACAGATCTGGTGATTTGAGATGGGATTTAATCCTCTTAATGTTAAAAACTTGAATATAAAAATGTTTGTCAGTGTTCACATCACCGCTCAGACTCTCTTACACTGTTACATCCTAACTTCCTTTCCATTATGTGGTTAAATGTTGTATTATTTCTGTGCCACTCTGTCTTGTTCACTGCTGCCTCTGTTTGTGACTACAGTTCCCAGAATGCCTTTCAGCAGAGAAGGTGTGTCAGATTCTGTATAGTCTTTTTATAACTGGGTGACATAAAAACACAGCAGTTTTCTGCAGGTAGATAAAAGGTGCACTGGGGAGTACAATTTAGTTGGAGTTTGGTATCAGCATGTGATCTGAAGCGGCTTTACTGATTGGCCGATGAAGTTACTGAATCATGTGGTCAGTCATTTAAATACTGCTATTACTGAATGTCATGCTGGATTATTCTGGAGTTACCTTGATAAGTAGTTTCTGTGTGGACAAGAGTCGACCATGATTTTGTATTTAATACACATTAGTCAGTTTAAGGTGATACTTCTGTTGGTATAATGTAGTGTTTATTGTGTTAAGGGCACACACTAAGGTGTGAAGGGTAATTGTTTGGGTACGAATGATGAAAATGAGGGGACTAAATACACAAACATGTGACTTTAGGGATTAAATACTGCGCAAGTGTTAATACATTCATGAAAATACAGCAGTGTGTTTTGAACCTTTTCTGTACCGCATCTGGTCTGTTTCGCTCATATGTAATGAACTTCTGTCTGTTTGATCACTGAGTTTCCACGCTAGAAAGAAAGCAGTGACTCTTTGATTTGGATACACAGATACACATTTATTATGTCTTAGATCATATATCAAATCCTATTTTGACCACATGTTAATCTAAGGAACAGGAAACACACGTCGCTATAGAAATGTTCATGATGTTATTTTCCTTCTAACAGTGTAAAAGTGTTTCCGGGTGATTTCTACTTCCTGTGTGAGTGCAGCCAGTCTGCTGTCTATAGAGATTTCTTTTTATTTTAACCCCAAATGATCATAGTATTTGCTCTGCGGTGCTATTTGCTGTCTAACAACTATCTAGGGAAAAAAAATTCCTGGTTGTGTTTTGAATGTATTTGTAAATGTTTAGGTGTGTTTTCTAAAGACGCGCACTAGAAACCGTTCTGGACCAGCTGAGACACTTCAGATCAGAGTCCTGGTTCTGAAATGGACTCTCACACACACACACACACACACACACACACACACACACACACACACACACACACACACACACACACACACACACACACACACACACACACACACACACACACACACACACACACACACACACACACACGCACACACACACACGCACACACACACATAGACTGAAGGACAAACTCCTGAGCACTTTGATTGGAGGATGGAGGGATGAATGGACCAATAAAGGGTTCACGGTGAAGCGACGACACACGATGTACAGCCAGTTAATCCTGACCTAACACACCTGTACAGTCACCACTGACCTGGATACAGTGATTGGTTTTAGTTTGTGAATAAAGTGTCGAATGCCAAAATGTACCTATTTACTGCTCAAAGTGTGTTTTTTATTGTTGGTTTTTTGTCCTTTTCCAAATGATTGTTTTGGCTTTAAATGTTTAAAGTTGAATACATCATGAAAGACTAAGAAATCCAGAAAATATTCACTTTTGAGATGCTGGAACCCAGAAGGTGGAAGTTGGATAAAGAAGAATAAAGATTGAGTAAAGGATAGCACACGACAACAAGAGGACATACCCTCCATTACAAAGTGCACCATGATGGATGTGGCTGAGGTGGAATTGTTCTTAGGAAGGTTCATGTATAAAGAGAACTGAGCAGTGTCAGAAGCAGGACTCTGTTCATTCCTATATTCCACAATGTGTTTTGACAGAAATACGACTGAACTGACTCGACTTCCAGCATCAGCCTCCATGGCGTTAGAACAGGACTTATTATTGGAACTGAAACACTCAGGCAATCTGAACAACACAGTAACTGAACTCTTCAGAAAGAAAGGAGGATGGTTTTTGGGAACAAATAATCAAACGTATTGGTGAGTAATGGCTATAATGACTTTCATTTAACATTGTTGATATTTTCTTGTCATTTTATGAAGTAAATATTGTTGCTTCTGCTAGAGATGATGTGCGGCGCAGCAGTGAAAGGAGGCTTGTTGAATTGTGTTGTTTGGTGTTCTTGCTTTAGTAATGGCATTCATTCTCGCTACATTAGAAACCTGTCTGTGATGCAGCGCCCTGTTATACTGCGTTAATGTATCATATTAATGGTTTCTATAGCCGTGACGTCATAATAATGCTATTAGGAGGTGGATTCATTCAGGTAGACACTACTGAAGGCCTAGGTGGGAAATGCACGGCCTGTTACTGTTTTCAACATAACTCATTTGAAGATATTGTGAGACAAAAAAACAATAATTAGGATGCAAATAAAAAAACAGATTTTTGCATGAAATTTCATTAAAGGTCATTTTTTTTATTGATAATTTAATCTTGATCAAAATTCAACAAAAGCCAAACATTGTATTATTATCTCCCACCGGCCAAGCAAACACATTCAATAGTGAAAACCCTAAACATATTAAATTCATAACCATATATAACAAGGAAAAGCATTACATTCTCTATCTTCTATCAAAATGATCGTAACTAATAGATTATTCAGATCATTGTTGCAGCTGAATTCTGTAACATGAGGACTTTGAGGAAAGAAATACACTTTTCTCTGATAAAAGCCGACACAGCAATTCAGCTTTAGAGCTCATCCCTCTTCTTCTCCTCCTCCTCGTGGAAGACTTTTCCATCCGGCTGCTTCCTCCAGGCCAGTTGGACGTTGTCGTCCAATCCCTGGGCCCTTAGGTTCTTTTTCGCCTGAGACACAAAAACTCATTTTCATTATCATTCCAATGAAAACGGATGATTTATCTTTAGTTCACTCATCTGAAATGGTAGCTGTTCCCCTTATTTCTTCCAGTGTAAAGGCTTACCTCAGGTTATGAAATAGTATTTGTACATTATCTTAATGAATTTGGTGGCATGTGGCTACGTTTCTGCTATTTACTTCTGCACATATTTACACGTCTTCTTACTAAATGCTTGGGTCCTGTTATTTGTGGCCAAAGTATTGAATGTATAATGGATATAGAATTTCATTCATGTTCATCTTGTTGTCTCTTGTTCTCATGTCATGTGAATTTCCTTTCTGGTGATTGATGATTTTGCATAAAAGTAGAAAACATGATTTACCTCCACCAACATCGCATCCAGAAAAGCTTGGTCGTTCAGATCCACACCGTTTGGGTTCTCCACCCTCACCTTTATCACTTTCATTGAAACAGGCACAACAGGCACAACAGGCACAGCAGACACACTAGTCTCAGGAGTCGTAACAGGCACAACAGGCACACTAGTCTCAGGAGTCGTAACAGGCACAGCAGGCACACTAGTATCAGGAGTCGTAACAGGCACAACAGGCACACTAGTCTCAGGAGTCGTAACAGGCACACTAGTCTCAGGAGTCGTAACAGGCACAACAGGCACACTAGTCTCAGGAGTCGTAACAGGCACAGCAGGCACACTAGTCTCAGGAGTCGTAACAGGCACAACAGGCACACTAGTCTCAGGAGTCGTAACAGGCACAACAGGCACACTAGTCTCAGGAGTCATAACAGGCACAACAGGCACAGCAGGCACACTAGTCTCAGGAGTCGTAACAGGCACAACAGGCACACTAGTCTCAGGAGTCGTAACAGGCACAGCAGGCACACTAGTCTCAGGAGTCGTAACAGGCACAACAGGCACACTAGTCTCAGGAGTCGTAACAGGCACAACAGGCACACTAGTCTCAGGAGTCGTAACAGGCACAACAGGCACACTAGTCTCAGGAGTCGTAACAGGCACAACAGGCACACTAGTCTCAGGAGTCGTAACAGGCACAACAGGCACAGCTAAAAACACAAACAAACTTCATCAGTCACAACATTTATGGTGTCTTCTTTTTCAGCAGACTCAATATCATCACTTGCTTTGACGTAGCTGTGAATTTTACTCACGTCCGTAGCAAATTAATGGTTTCTTCACTCCACAGTCCAAGTCCTCCCATTCTCCAGAGTCGTCGAAAGCTGCAGCCACACAAGCATTAAGACCTATGTAGTTAGGTTCATTTACTTTCCAGTACTTGAAGGAGAAGTTACTTCCATCGGACCACTTCCAGGAGTCTCTGTAAAGGCCGATCCAATACCAAGATCTAGATACCAGCTCAACAATCTGCTGGTTCTCTGTCTGGTTTCTCACACTGGCCAGGTCTGTGTGGTGTTCTCTGCAGTAGCTCTGGGCCTCAGTCCATGTCATTGCGATGTTGATGGGGACAAATGTTGCATCCGGCCCTGAAAATGGAGCCCAGAGAAGTTGAGTAGAGGCACCACAACATACAGCCTGACATCAATGCCACATCTCTGGTGGTATTGATGCCTTTATAACATAAAATATTACATTTAAATCCCACAAATGTGTACTTTGTAATTTGTAGTGCTGGGGTTTTTCAACACATGAATGCTGGCAAGAAACTTTAGTAGAATCAGTGGTGGAAGAAGTATTCAGATATTTTAGTAAAAGCAGGAGCACAACGATGTGAATATACTGTGTTACAGGTTAAAGCTTCATTCAAATTATATTGATTCTATATTGTTCTTATTCTGTTTAGCTCAGATGTATAAGATGCAAAACGTACCTACAATTCTGAAACAAGTTTGCAAAAAATTGTATATACATCATTTCCTTTGACGTTATCATTTAAATGAAACCATGTGAGAATTTGAGTGAAAAGGGAAATGTCTTTAGTGGAACTGCTAACAAAAGAAAAAAAAGTCACAAAGAAAAAAGGTTGGGAACCGCTAGTTAGATAAAGACCAATGCATTGTATTTCAGAAGCTTAAAATATGATTTTAAATGTGTAATATTAATTTTAAGTTTATATTCTTACCTGTGACATCAAGGCAGACCGCCCAGGTTCGGTCATTACAATTCAAATCATACCATCTTCCATCAGGATGAGAGGCTGTGCATTGGTAATCGTGCACGTTGTATGGTAGTCCAGACTGCCATCCTCTGAACTCCGTCTCCCCCGGTCCGTAGAAGCTTGGGTCTGACATCGACCACTTCCAGGTGTCCCGGTCATCGTACAGCCCTATCCAGGCTGACTGAAAGCAAGAAATTGTCATAATTATTACATCCTGTTGAAGCTTTTAAAGCTGCTGCTGAAGAAAATGTGTATGTTTAATAAAGAGAAGGTTTTGTTTGCCTTTATGAGACCAGCCTTGGTACATGGTGATCTGATGGGAATCCCCTGAAGTCAACATTCATTTACAGCCTTGTTACTCTGAACCTCTTCAACTTTATTACAGGGTTTTATGCTATAGCTTTGGCTTAAAACATTTTCAACTCTGTTTTAATACTCAGGTTCCCATAGGACTTTAAAACAGGTTTAGCTTTCTGTAATAATCTCTCCTTTTTAAATTTGACACTAAAAGAAATGTAATTCATTTGAATTGAAAGACAGAGAAAAGTGACCTCACTTGTTTGTATTGGCCTGCCATGTTGTTCAGGAGCTCCACAACCTCCATGCTGTCTACAGTGGCCAGGTCTGTGTGTTTCTCTCTGCAGTATCTCTGTGCTTCAGACATGTTCTTTGCTTCAGAAACAAAATGGTACTGACGTTCAGCATGTGAGGAGACAGCGCTCAGCCCTGTCGAGACACAGACACTTTGATTAGATTCAATATCAATTACTGAACCAAGTTCTCCAAATTACATTAAAGTTAAACTGTAAATTAAACAACTAAAATAATTGTCAGAGGGAAACCAAAATAGAAAGTACTAAAAATTGGTAATGGAATAACATGCAGTATTTTAAATAAAAATATATAAAACTCTTGCCTGAAAGAGCGATGATGATCAGAAGAACTTTTTCCATCCTTGTCTCTTCCCTGTTCTTCTCTTTTGGACGGAGACTGTAGATGTGCAGCTGTTTACATTATACATTAGGTTAAACATTAACTAACATTATGCGTTAGTTAGCTGCACTTTCGACTTAATGCAAAGTGGATATGGAACGGACAGCTTTTTTATATCAGGCTTATTTACTTACATTTGAATGGAGGTGCCAACTAACAGCGAATCACTGGCTGGGTGGGCGTTACCATGAGTGACTACCGGTGTTTACCTTTCCGGTTGTTACAACATGCATTTACAAGGAAAGACCAATAGAGTAATATGGGCGTAGGACTGGTGATAAACAGCAGGAAAACCAAATTCATGCCCATCAACAAATAAAATACAAAAAGTCTGAAACAACACTGATAATTTCATATAATGAGACACTTTTACAGCTTACAAGCTAATACATTTAAAAGATCACAAAACCGGTGTAAGAATTATTGCACAAACTTCCAGCTTTACACAAACTTTATTTTCTTTGTGTCTGGATACCTGTTTCAAACGCTTTGTTTTAGCTGCTCAAAAGGATTTTACTCTCAAGGCAAAGGCTTAAGTCCATGTTCACCCTCTGATGGCGTTTACTGCAAACCAAAATGAACTGAGACACATTCAGAATGTTTAGAGCTGCTTTACAATTAAAAAATCTTTATATTTTGAAACCTCACTTTTCAAAAATCACTTTATAGTCTAAAAGGCATTGCCTATATTTAAAAAAAAAAAAAAGCGTCTTGTCATCCAGGATCTTGCATATATTCTGGCCAAACATCTCTCACCAAAAATCTTCTAAATGTCACCCAACAGGAGGACATACCCTCCATTACAAAGTGCACCATGATGGATGTGGCTGAGGTGGAATTGTTCTTAGGAAGGTTCATGTATAAAGAGAACTGAGCAGTGTCAGAAGCAGGACTCTGTTCATCCCTATATTCCACAATGTGTTTTGACAGAAATACGACTGAACTGACTCGACTTCCAGCATCAGCCTCCATGGCGTTAGAACAGGACTTATTATTGGAACTGAAACACTCAGGTAATCTGAACAACACAGTAACTCAACTCTTCAGAAAGAAAGAAAGGAGGATGGTTTTTGGGAACAAATAATCAGACGTATTGGTGAGTAATGGCTATAATGACTTTTATTTAACATTGTTGATATTTTCTTGTCATTTTATTAAGTAAATATTGTTGCTTCTGCTAGAGATGATGTGCGGCGCAGCAGTGAAAGGAGGCTTGTTGAATTGTGTTGTTTGGTGTTCTTGCTTTAGTAATGGCATTCATTCTCGCTACATTAGAAACCTGTCTGTGATGCAGCGCCCTGTTATACTGCGTTAATGTATCATATTAATGGTTTCTATAGCCGTGACGTCATAATAATGTATTGAAGTATTCGATGTTCTCGCGCCCAGGAGAGGAGCTTAGAATGAAGAGACTAATGGAGTCTCTGAAAAGGTTCAAATGGGTAGTTTAATTAAGTAACGTGGTTAAAGAACAAGCATGGGTAATGGAGAGACAAAGCCGGTGTTGTCTTCAGGGTGGGCTGCAGCGAAGGAGAGCGAGTTATCTTCCGTCCTGTCTTTTTATCCACGTCTCGTTGTCTCCCGTGGTGATAGTGGGTCCGCCCTTCTCATCTGTGGGTTCGATATCGCGAGAACAGATGATTTCGACATTGGTATTCTCTGCCTATTTCCTTAAGCATTTTCTCCTCCTTATCTCTGTCATGACTTTCTATTTAATACCTTATAAACAGCTGTAATTGTTAGTTTAGAAGTCCTAAAAACGCTTCTATGGCACAGTTCTCATTTACGGTAGCTCCCTCTGACGTCATAGCTACTCACGTAATGTGTAAACACTCTATGATCAATTGTACCTTCATTTAATATTCAGCAGTAATAATATCTCAACGTCTATCGATGTAGTGTTAAAGTCCGTACGTTTTGGTGTATAACACTCCAAGTCATTTTCACTTTACATTCAGAAAACGTAATATTTAGTCACATGCTAACCGGATAAAGGATTTTCAGAATAAAAGCTTGGCATTGATTTCCTGAGAACTTCCGGGTTTTTTCCACAATAAAACAGCTTTAAACTGACGATATATTTTAGACTGAATTATGCTGTTTAACATTGATTTTAATTTCTAACAATCCCTCCTTTCACACCTTTTAAGGTGTGAACACAATACTAAAAGTAATGAGTTCCTCATCTGACTGCTTTTAAACTGGCGGTATGTTTTAGACTAAATCATGCCATAAAACATTGATTTTAATTTCTAACAATCCCTCCTTTCACACCTTTTAAGGTGTGAACACAATACTGAAATCAATGAGTTCTTCATCTGAACTTTGCATAGTACATAACTCATATCAAAAACATACTATCAAAATGGAATGGTTCAAATAACCGTCATCAAAAATACAAACAATACATTGGTTGGTCTTCTGGTGTAAAAGTTTTCCCTTGTGCATAACTTTTAGTTTTAACATTCAATATCACTTTTTAAAATAGCAGCAACTTGTGGTATTAGAACATTTCTTACTCCCTCCTTTCACAGAAACCGTTCCCATACCACATTCAGTGTTAAGGCACTTGTTTTACAAAGTATAAAAACATACTATTTAAAAATCGCATCACTAATAACAGTATAAAACATAAAAGTTAGAAACCTTTTTGGAATAGTGCAAAGTAATACCACTTTGTAGCTGGTTCTTCATTCTAATGATTTCATCATTTGAAATATCACATGATTTGGACATTCTTTGAACAATCTCATCATTTATCATCCATATCATTTACACACTGTCATCATTTTCATCAATATCTGTATATGGGTTGAGTCGTCTTGTTCTGCTAGCAATTGAAACTGTTCCCTTATGAGAAATGTACCCTCCCCCCTTTCATACTTTTTAAGTATGAAAGTAATATGTTCTCTAGAAAAGGCTGTGGTGATCAATCGTTAAGTTAGGGTGCGGGTACATGGAATGCAACTACAACATCTAGCACTCCCCTGGGCACCCCTATGCTATCCTTGTACACTGTGGAGCCTAAACTCCCTCCTTTGACTGGTCTCTTAGCCCTCCTGTTTTTTTTTTTTTTTTTTTTTTTTTTTTTGGGGTGTTTCGCCATGTTGATTAACTGCCCCACTGTCATTGGTACTGCATATAAAACATCACTGGCTGTACAAGTGCACAGGTCCCAGTCCAATCCTGTGGCAAGACTGCGTACAAGGTTTTAGTTCCATGATACCATCAAACATCTACTCTGGGATACGGCATTTCAGACAGTCATTTCTGGGAGAAGATTTTGGTCAGTTACAACAATTGGAGAATTTCATCACTTATGGTTCCTCCTTCAGTACCTTTGGGTGGTCTGTTCTAATGCAGTGATAAAGTTCCTTAAATGGTGTGAAAACCGGTGGAATATCAATAACTCATTATACTAATTTATCTTCAATTCTAGTCTGTTTAAAGAACTATGCTAACCCCTTTAACAGTGTGTGGAACCTTGGGTGTCCGAGCATGTAACAGTTACTCCCTCCTTTATCAAGGATTTTAAAAACAGTAGTTATTTCATCCATGGTTTGTAGTTCAATTTAGGAATTTTCACTTATGGCGGATATGTTTCTACTTTAAATAACATCTCTAAATTTCAGGTCATCCCTGATTAAATGGATGACCATTAGGAGGTGGTGACGCTTGTCTTTTAAACTCATAATTTGGTGCCGTGCGCTCCCTGTGAAGCTTCAAGTAAGATTTAAAACAACTGCTGGGTGGGTTGAGTGACCCCTTCTCCCTAAACGATATGGGTTGTCAATAATATGCACCATTGCAATGAGTGATCCAAGGTCCCGCATGTATTACTCTGCGTTAGTATATGTTGGTAGTGCGTGAGGCCATATGTACAGATATGTACATGGGACATGAAAACAGTGCATCTCATATTGACAAAAATAAACCTCGCTAACCGAGTTTTCCAAATCACTCTAAAAATAAGCCGTTGTGATACACGTGTAGACAACATCTGCATAATCATAAATGATCATTACATTGGGGTCATTAAACCATTATTTCGCTAAGATAAAAAACATTAAAGTTTTGGATTTTAGTGTAATTCACAAATGTTCCACCAGATGGTGCCACACACACCCAGGGGGAAAAGATTATATATTAACCCAGTAATAAGTGGCTAAAATATGGGTACATTAGTGTTTAAAGCCGTGGGAAATGTTTTAATTCAACAGGAGAGGGTCATTCAATTGTTACCCATGGAACAGGGCTGCAAACATGGCTACATGAGTGTTAAAATGCTGTCAAACTGTTTTAATTCAGTCACAATTGTCGTTTTTAGACGGTGTACATTGGACTCAATAAACATACAGAGTTATGGACATAAATGTGTCAGTATAGACGGGATAATGTACATATTAATAATATTTAATTAGTTAAATGTACAATGAGCTAAAAACAGCAGAATCACTGCTGTTAGCAGGGTCTCAGAGAGCCATAGACCCAGGGTACAGCACATCGCTTTCTTACCCATAAAACAGGGCTCTGATCAGGGCTAAAGTAATGTTAGAAACTGGTGAATCTGTTTAAATGCAGGCAGCATAGTCACTGCTTTTAGCAGGGTCTCAGAGAGCCATAGACCCAGGGTACAGCACATCGCTTTCTTACCCATAAAACAGGGCTCTGATCAGGGCTAAAGTAATGTTAGAGACTGGTGAATCTGTTTAAATGCAGGCAGCATAGTCACTGCTTTTAGCAGGGTCTCAGAGAGCCATAGACCCAGGGTACAGCACATCGCTTTCTTACCCATAAAACAGGGCTCTGATCAGGGCTAAAGTAATGTTAGACACTGGTGAATCTGTTTAAATGCAGGCAGCATAGTCACTGCTTTTAGCAGGGTCTCAGAGAGCCATAGACTCAGGGTACAGCACATCGCTTTCTTACCCATAAAACAGGGCTCTGATCAGGGCTAAAGTAATGTTAGAAACTGGTGAATCTGTTTAAATGCAGGCAGCATAGTCACTGCTTTTAGCAGGGTCTCAGAGAGCCATAGACCCAGGGTACAGCACATCGCTTTCTTACCCATAAAACAGGGCTCTGATCAGGGCTAAAGTAATGTTAGAAACTGGTGAATCTGTTTAAATGCAGGCAGCATAGTCACTGCTTTTAGCAGGGTCTCAGAGAGCCATAGACCCAGGGTACAGCACATCGCTTTCTTACCCATAAAACAGGGCTCTGATCAGGGCTAAAGTAATGTTAGAAACTGGTGAATCTGTTTAAATGCAGGCAGCATAGTCACTGCTTTTAGCAGGGTCTCAGAGAGCCATAGACCCAGGGTACAGCACATCGCTTTCTTACCCATAAAACAGGGCTCTGATCAGGGCTAAAGTAATGTTAGAAACTGGTGAATCTGTTTAAATGCAGGCAGCATAGTCACTGCTTTTAGCAGGGTCTCAGAGAGCCATAGACTCAGGGTACAGCACATCGCTTTCTTACCCATAAAACAGGGCTCTGATCAGGGCTAAAGTAATGTTAGAAACTGGTGAATCTGTTTAAATGCAGGCAGCATAGTCACTGCTTTTAGCAGGGTCTCAGAGAGCCATAGACCCAGGGTACAGCACATCGCTTTCTTACCCATAAAACAGGGCTCTGATCAGGGCTAAAGTAATGTTAGAAACTGGTGAATCGGTTTAAATGCAGGCAGCATAGTCACTGCTTTTAGCAGGGTCTCAGAGAGCCATAGACCCAGGGTACAGCACATCGCTTTCTTACCCATAAAACAGGGCTCTGATCAGGGCTAAAGTAATGTTAGAAACTGGTGAATCTGTTTAAATGCAGGCAGCATAGTCACTGCTTTTAGCAGGGTCTCAGAGAGCCATAGACCCAGGGTACAGCACATCGCTTTCTTACCCATAAAACAGGGCTCTGATCAAGGCTAAAGTAATGTTAGAAACTGGTGAATCTGTTTAAATGCAGGCAGCATAGTCACTGCTTTTAGCAGGGTCTCAGAGAGCCATAGACCCAGGGTACAGCACATCGCTTTCTTACCCATAAAACAGGGCTCTGATCAGGGCTAAAGTAATGTTAGAAACTGGTGAATCTGTTTAAATGCAGGCAGCATAGTCACTGCTTTTAGCAGGGTCTCAGAGAGCCATAGACCCAGGGTACAGCACATCGCTTTCTTACCCATAAAACAGGGCTCTGATCAGGGCTAAAGTAATGTTAGAAACTGGTGAATCTGTTTAAATGCAGGCAGCATAGTCACTGCTTTTAGCAGGGTCTCAGAGAGCCATAGACTCAGGGTACAGCACATCGCTTTCTTACCCATAAAACAGGGCTCTGATCAGGGCTAAAGTAATGTTAGAAACTGGTGAATCTGTTTAAATGCAGGCAGCATAGTCACTGCTTTTAGCAGGGTCTCAGAGAGCCATAGACTCAGGGTACAGCACATTGCTTTCTTACCCATAAAACAGGGCTCTGATCAGGGCTAAAGTAATGTTAGAAACTGGTGAATCTGTTTAAATGCAGGCACCTGCATTCACACCTCCAGGGCGGAGACCGGGAAAACCAACTCTCTTTGCCCGCTCACAGAGCCCCGAAGGACGGACTAATGACCACCAGCATGTGCCCCTAACAGTGGCACCTCCATAACATTGCACACCGTGAGTCCCCGGGCCCCCGCAGTTAAGCACTCCCCCACGGACTAAACCCAGATATTCACACCCTCCAGAATCTCGTGCCCCTGGTAAGACTAACAAGGGGTGGATTTTGTGGTGGTCTACCGTCCGCCCTTAAGCATCCAACTGCGGACTAAACCCAGATATTCACACCCTCCAGAACCTCGTGCCCCTGGTAAGACTAACAAGGGGTGGATTTTGTGGTGGTCTACCGTCCGCCCTTAAGCATCCAACTGCGGACTCCTGACACTCAGATACTTTTCATATTTTTAGGTTACCAAGGGCACGCTTGTCTGGCAGTTATGCACATGGGGTTTTGTCCAAGGCAGTGTGCTTAAGTCAGGGGGCCCGGGGACTCAAGGTGCGCATGGCAGGCCGCCTATGAGCGGCCAAAATGTTTTAATTAACTCGTTATTGTCGTTTTTAGACAGTGTACATTGGACGACATAAACATCCGGAGTTATGGACATAAACGTGTCAGTATAGACAGAACAATGTACATATTAATCATATTTAATTTATTAAATGTACAATAAACTAAAAACAGCAGAATCACTGCTTTAAGCAGCATATCACACTTCCAGGCAGACATACACACACCCAGGGGGGGAAGAGAACACATTGACCCATGAATAAGTGTCTGAATCATGGGCACATTAGTGTTTAAAGTCGGGTGAACTGTTTTAATTCAGGACCAGGGTGAAAAGATAACACATTTACCTCGCTAAAGTGTTCAAAACATGGGTATATTAGTGCTCAAACTCGATTAAACTGTTTTAATTGCGGAGGTTTTACGTTTTGGTTCACTCGTCTCACACACCCAGAGTGTTAACAACATTTTTTACAAATTTTATAAATTAGTCTAGAGCTCCATCTATTGTAATTTGAGTGTATTACACGTCTGTCCATGGAACGCGAGTTTTGCGCCATTTGAGTGGAGTAAACTGATATGCAGCTGGAGTAACATGTACATTGAGACGCATTGTGACATATCATCGTAACTTTCAATGTTAACCTTGTACATATGAGGCACAATATGCTTACTCATTATACTAATTTATCTTCAATTCTAGTCTGTTTAAAGAACTATGCTAACCCCTTTAACAGTGTGTGGAACCTTGGGTGTCCGAGCATGTAACAGTTACTCCCTCCTTTATCAAGGATTTTAAAAACAGTAGTTATTTCATCCATGGTTTGTAGTTCAATTTAGGAATTTTCACTTATGGCGGATATGTTTCTACTTTAAATAACATCTCTAAATTTCAGGTCATCCCTGATTAAATGGATGACCATTAGGAGGTGGTGACGCTTGTCTTTTAAACTCATAATTTGGTGCCGTGCGCTCCCTGTGAAGCTTCAAGTAAGATTTAAAACAACTGCTGGGTGGGTTGAGTGACCCCTTCTCCCTAAACGATATGGGTTGTCAATAATATGCACCATTGCAATGAGTGATCCAAGGTCCCGCATGTATTACTCCCAATGATATTGCTTTTTCCAAAATTAAATTTGCAATCGCTCTTTGCCCAGTGTCCTTTAAAACTCTACATCTTGGACAAACAAATGTTATTTCCACCTTAACAGTTATCCTATGGTAATAACTATGCTACAATGGCGAAAACAATACTTTAGATTGGGATACTATATTTGGCTTGGTATTAGCTCTCCCTTTAACATTGTCCAACTAACACAGATTTGTCTGCTCTTATAGAGTGGTCACTAAAACTATCCCTTTAGCTGTAGATCAATATTGTAACACATTAGATCTCTACCAAATTCACCCATGAATAAAATCTCTTAGGGAATAATTCGTTTCCATGATGGAAAGATTGAAAAAAGATGTTCTACTCTGTACTCCTAAGTCCCAAAACACTCACTGCTTAAAGTGTAAAGTGTGGTGAATATTTCCATCATGTCTGCCCCTTTATCTCACAGTACCCTCAGTGTGTTTTAGGATTATTTCCTCATTTTACTTTAACAGTTTCCTCTTTATTACTATTTTAATTTACCAATTTATTAATTCATGGCTAATAAATCTTTTTGTCTTTACGTATTTATCAAATCAATTCAAGTTTGTTTGTGAATAAGTGTGTTTATGTATAAACTCACTCACTCCCGTTTTCCTTTTCTCCTCCTCTTGTTGTCTCAAGCCACGACCCCCTCACATTCTGTTAGACCATGCCAACTCCTCTGGTTCTGTCTTCTCAGGTTCCGTCTTCTCCTCAGGTTCTGTCTTCTCCTCGGGTTCTGTCTCCTCCTCGGTCCATCAGCTCTTAAATCCTTTCGCTGGTACTCTTTTCAGTGGCCCAACTGCTTTGCATTTCATCTCCTTCTTTACAGTCTCTTCGCTGTTGTATGGAGGGCGTATTCTGCTTTCATGTCCCACACTCTGCTCTTGTGCCAAATCTCGTGGCTCAGCTTGGAACTTCATGTCCTGTGGCGACTGATGAGAGTATGCCTCTTTATGTCAGCATGCTGTTCTGGTTCTGGATGCAGTCTTGTCGTTGTTGGTTCAGCTCTGGTTCTCTGTCTGTTCGATGGAGAAGGAGGACGAGTCTCCTGTAGTGAGGTCTTTTGTCTGATAGGGGTCGTAGCAGTCTGACAGGCAGAGAGAGAGAGTCCAGGTCTCGGGACGCGTTACCTATAGAAATTCTAACACACTGAGGTAAAGTAAATCCAACCTTCTCCACTCTATCTTCTAATCATACTATCTGTTTTAATTGTTAAATGCCATCTAAACACAATTAATGTCTACTAATAAATGTACTATATCTCTAAACATGGTTTTTTCTCCCACTGTAACACATCTACTCCAAATAACTCTTTCAGGAAACCATTTTCTTCTATAAATTGAAATACTTACATGTTTCAAGCACCACATGTTTCACACCCTATAAAAGGACGTCCCCATATATTCTCCAATATTTTAAATCTCACTATTACTTAGCAATAGTAACTTTTGTGACTGGATACATCTGTGCACTGTCGCCACAATCTGTTGGGGAATTTTGTTCATAGAGTTTGTACATACAGTTGTCCTCGTGGGTTAGTACCCTGTTTCTACTGTAATAACTTTTCAATAATTGTGCTCAGGTCACCAGTCGGTTGTCCATAGTCTTAACGGGGGTGTTTCTGGTACAGACTAAAACATAGATCCAGTGTATTTGGAGATTCCCCTAATGGTAAATCCCCATCACTTAAATATTCCGATCACTTAAACCCATCTCATCATTTGATACAAGAACTGCATATAGGGGGGGTGAATCATCTTGATTGTAACCTCCTCTTCTTTGGGAACGAGTATTTCTAACTCCTCCTCTTGTTGCTCAACTGATCTTTTGGCTCTGGGGATAAGTGAAAGTCTCTGAAACACAGCTAGTGTTTTGTTAGTGATGTGGGCATTTTCTACGAGTGAACTAATGGATCCATGTCTTTCATGATATTGTACTCCCCATCCAACCAGAAAGGTGCCAAGTGTAATGAGCACAATCAACAATGCTATTCTGACTCTTATCCCTAGGGGACCCCACAATTGCTTTGGCTTTGTTCTTGACATTTTATCCATGGTTGTGTCAGTTATAAAATGTAAATGAGTACAAAAATAACGTGTACGAAAATAGAAACAAAACGTTGGACTCTTTTTCAGGTGAAAAAACAAAATAGGTTTTCACTTTAGTGTACAATCTATAAAAATCTAAAGACAATTCGTCTTTTGAGCTGTTGCTATCTTAATCATATTTCTATTTATTGTTTTGTTCCAGCTCTGCCAAATCAGTCCTAGCTTCCAATAACTTTTCTGGAAGTTGCCAGTGAAGGGTGACAATGTGTGAGGTGGTGTCAATTTGCTCCTTTTTCTTTACCTTTAAACCGGAGAGCGTGTGAAGTTCTTTACAACTTGTCACGGTTCCGACCACCGGGGATCAGCCCACTGTGTTTTGGGAACTTTCACCCTCACCCAATCACCTGGCCGAACAGGAGTCTCTTCTGATGTCTCGTCTGGTATCTGGGCAGTCTTTCCTAGCCTGTGTAGACAAAACTTGGAAAATATTACTCAGAGCTCTGACATATTCATCCACTTCTATTTGTCTAATATCTAAAACTGGACCACTCCACTCCTTGGAGGAGGCCCAAGCTTTGGTATACCTTTTGTTGTTATGAGACCCATTGTTGACAACATGTTATTTATTAACTACAACGTCACCGAAATCAATATATCTGTATAATCATGACGCTCCCTCCTTTGAGCATAAAATGCTCAATTAATATCGCAATGATTACTCTATTATGAATAGGACGTGGAAAACCCCTTAACGTCGTAGCAAACACATAAGATCCTCTGTGTACCCACAAGGCGTACAAAGATGTTGTGTGATGTATCGTCTTCCAATGGTATAACTGCACATTGACTAAAAATCTGCCATCAGCACAAAAATATAGTTTACTTCTTGTTAGTTCAATAATGGCTTTTGTCATGGTACTATGTATCAGTGTTGCTGCAAAAAAACCACACTAGTGTTGCTAATACGTCTTAATAGCTCTAGTATTAGAGATTGGCTGACACTGTTAAACAAACAAATCATGACAAAATAATATGTCTTTAAACTAGTGGGAAATACGAACTACTCTCACAGAGGGTTGCACGCAGAAGAACATGAAGGGCTGATGTCCCTCACTTAAAAATAGATATTGCCTTATGCACTACTTTATTAATCAGCAAATTCACTTGAACATAAATAAATGAAGACTGATTCTTGAAACTGTTGTAAAAAACCCTACAACTTCTTCATCCAAGCTCAGCAAATGTTATTTAGTTGGCAGCTCATGCCTTAAATCAGAAACTTCAGACCTATTATAAAAATGTGTTTATGAGAGAATGTAATCTGACTCCATGTATACCTCAACTTATAATAAATGAAGTTCCCCTTTGAACACAGCCCCGGTCTTCTGACGGGGTCTATCTATGTACTGGCTGGTAAATGTTGTGCCAGTTTCTGTCACTCTGTCACTGTTCTCCCGCTAACAGTCACTCTCTAGTTCTGCTGGGTTCTTGTTGACTTCTTCACTGGTTTGAGACAAGCGATCTTATTGAAACACCTCCCTTTGTAGCCAGACTTCACCACAGGAGAATCGAGTTTCTGTTTTCAGGTCTCAGCAGCTCCACATCAGGTGTATCTTCGCCCCTTGAACTGCAGTCGATTTAAACAGGAGGACTTGGTAAGGACCCTCCGTCTTGGGCGAGGACTAGGCTTTCATCTTCATCTTTTGGGCGAAAAGCCATTGTCTTGACCTCTCTAGCTGTGTGGGCACAATAGTTTTCTGTGTGGGGGAACAACATCACTCGTAATCTCTTTCCTTCTCATAATTACAAAAATAGTCTGCTCAATGTTCTACTATATTTTAATCTTTTTATACTAATCTGTGGATGATTTATATTTAAATGCAATATGCTACTCACTATTGTTAAATAACATTCATGTTTGGAAATACTATTCCTCTTTGCCATCCCTGAGACCCCCTGCCTCTGTTATAGTCATGGAAACCTCCCCTTGGGTAACTTTGTGGAGGGCCGTTGTTTGGTGCAATGTTCTGCGGACACTCTCTGGACCAATGTGTCATCTGACCACATTTGAAGCATCCTTCACTTTGGGAACCTTTTGCTGTTGATTGTTGGTTCTGCATCTGAATCTCTGGCACTACTCGAGTTTGAACTGTTGGAGGTGTCTGAAAGCTTCTCCTCCCTTCTCCTTCTCTTGTTCCTACAAGCCTCAATGTCTTTCTCAGCTACTTGCATCTTCAAAAGTCTTATCTGTAGCGCTTCCCGCTCTGTCTTTTGTGTTTCTCTTTCTCGTCGTCTTTCTTCTGTGATTTCTTCTAATCGTATGTTCTCTTCCATCAGCTGTTTGGATTTACTGGTTAGCACTCTTACTTCATACTCCAATTCTTTGACACTTTTGTCCGTGGAGACTCCATTGAACTGCAATACTTCTATAAATCCAACATTTGGGGAGGGAGGAGGGACTTCGGCCAGGCTTAGATACAGCTTTGGAGTTTGGATAACTTGAGCGTCTTTAGTTTTTTCTGCTATGTCTTCCCTCACTGGTAGGTCTGCTACTTGGACCACATTTATGCTGTCTGTCAATAGGCTGGCATATTCCAGATGGAGTATTAGACTTGTAACTCTTATAAACCTTTGTTCAGCTTCCCTCCATACATTTAGCTGTTGTAGGCATTGTTCATGTTCATAGTCGAGTACTGCTCTTCTATGGGCTTTTGTTGGTCCAGGTTGATCATCTGGTGGAATCAACCCTCTTGTTTGCCATTGTTTCAACAATTCCTGTATTTGATTCCCTACTTTCTGTCTGTCTGATGCATGTGTTGTGGCATCTGATCTGACATGTACCTTTTCCTTGATGTCTGCAGTTGACCCTGGCTCTGCGGCTGCTCCTAACTTAATGTATTTTGGCGACATATTTCTTAAGTAGTTGGATATAGTTATTAAATGTATCAAAGATGAATCACTAATCTACTGAATAGTACCTTCGTTCCTGATAAAAAATATCCTATGTCGTCCGAACTTAACTTCAATATCTGGGATTCCCTTTTTTTTTTTTTTTTTTAGATTAATAAAGTAAAAATATTAATAAAGTAAAAATAAAAATTATGCAAATGTTTACAAAAAGATTTTGAAAAAATAAAAAATTGTACAGTGTATAGTTCTTGACTTTGAAATATGAAAAATAGAAATCTTCTGAAAATCCAACTTTATAGTGTATTTAATATACCAATGTGTATGAAATTATGCTAATATCATAAACTGTGTTCACTTCAATTATGTGGTGTTTTAGATATTCTACAGTCTAGGTTGAAAAAACCACCTGTGATTCTATCTATGTGTGATGAAGTACTTGTTCATCTATAACACTTGAAAGTAAACTTTAGCATATTATTATAATTGGTGATATTTTATACGTTTTTCTTTTACCCCTTTGGTGCAACAATTCTGTACAACCAGCAGAGTGCGCTGTTTGTAATTTTTCAGTTTTATCCACCCTTGTTAGCCCTCCTTAAAAGTGGACTTCTTTTTAACAAGAAGCTTATTTTCTTAATAACTACCTTTGACATGGGAAGGAAATTCACTTTATGATTAAACAGTAAAAGCATCAGCCATCACATTTGCAAACACGATTTGAACAGTATGGAATAAACCAGCCAAATACAATCACAATGCTTAAGGATTTAAACAATAACACATAATCCAGCCATCACATTTGCAAACACGATTTGAACAGTATGGAATAAACCAGCCAAATACAATCACAATGCAATCACAATTTTTAAGATCAGATAGTGCTGGTTCCAATCTCCGAGAATTGTTTAGAAACACCAAACACCAACTCCAATATCTATAGGTAACCTGATTTATCAAAATGTACTATTTCCTAAATCCAACTGGGTCAAGAAGAATGGTTTGTTCTTCACAAGATGGAGGTCAGAAAAAGGACTTGGCCTCATGTGAGTGAAACCACATGGATTACAAAGAACAAAGGAGTCTGTCGAATTAGCATTTCTTGAAATGGCGACTGCCTTGTGTCTTGTTTGAAATACAGTCAAAACAAGATGGCTACTGATTATTTCGAACTCTGACCCCCAGAACAAAGAGATGTTGAAATTATCCCATGTGGTTCTCACTGATAAGTTCAAATAATGGCTTGGTGATCTTTAAATGGACAAATGGAAACCCTGGTGTGGTATGACAAAGTTTTAAAAATACAACACAAAACTATACTTTATATTCAAAATAACATTTCGATGAATATGGGCTTTATCCTAGAGATATCCTATCTTAAAATGAGTAGCCCTTATGTCATAAGCCTTAAACCTATCAACGTAATATTTGACTTTATAGTCTGGTGATTATCTGTTGTTGTTTAAACACGCTAGTGTGGGACCAATATGGAGACCTATCAGCTACCATTAACAGACCGTCGTCATGTATACCGTAATGCTGCTGTAACTCCTATTACCGTAATCCACTCTGCAATATCTTGGTTGAAAACACAACAGTATAACACCTACTAGCCTTACTAGCTTTGTCGTCCGAAACGACTCTAACGCCCTCAGCGTCTTTTAATATTGTCCTAAACAATTTTATCGTCCCTAACGACTTTCACACCCTCCGTGTCTTTTAATATTGTCCTAAACAATTTTATCGTCCCTAACGACTTATATCGGCCGAACCGACTTTAAAAGATTAATATTAAAAACATGCAGTTGGTTTAATGAATCAAAGAAAGGAATAGAGACTTACCCTTGCTTGGTATAAAACAACGCCACGTGGTTTGGTTTAAATTTAGATATTTAACATTATGCACAGTTATTCTCCGGATCCGCTGGCCGCCATCAAACACACAAACCTAAAGTTTCCTGCATAAGCTAGTGAAGATTTGATTTAACCGGTTCTTCTTACCACTGTGTGTGAGCTCTTGTGGTTTGACGGAGGGCCGGGATCCGTTAAACAGCTGGCTTGGTTAGTTCTCCCGGGTTCACGAGGTCCTGCCAATTCATTTACAGCCTTGTTACTCTGAACCTCTTCAACTTTATTACAGGGTTTTATGCTATAGCTTTGGCTTAAAACATTTCCAACTCTGTTTTAATACTCAGGTTCCCATAGGACTTTAAAACAGGTTTAGCTTTCTGTAATAATCTCTCCTTTTTCAATTTGACTCTAAAAGAAATGTAATTAATTTCAATTGAAAGACAGAGAAAAGTGACCTCACTTGTTTGTATTGGCCTGCCGTGTCGTTCAGGAGCTTCACAACCTCCATGCTGTCTACAGTGGCCAGGTCTGTGTGTTTCTCTCTGCAGTATCTCTGTGCTTCAGACATGTTCTTTGCTTCAGAAACAAAATGGTACTGACGTTCAGCATGTGAGGAGACAGCGCTCAGCCCTGTAGAGACACACACATTCATTTAGGCTATAACTTGACTTTTTGAATCACACTTTACTGTAATATGGCGCATCATTATACATTTTGACTTCTACTTCAAACAATTCACAGTGAAATATGTAGCTTTCAGCTGAACTTCATTTAGTTGTTTTTAAGCAAGTACCTTTCAAACAATATTAAAAGGTGTTAAGAATGCAAAACAAGTAATTATCAAATAGAATCAGAAATTTCTTCCCTAGTTATTTATCTCCCCACCCCTCAGGTTTACATGAAATAATCAATAAAGACATAAAAAGATATCCAAATAAATAAAACACTTGCCTGCAGCTGCCATGATCAGCAGCAGAACTACGTCCATCGTTGTTTGCTCTCTGACTGCAACTGTTGTTACAGCTCATAGTGTTTCTCATGAATGTCTTTGAGTAAGCTATTGTCATCTGACTTCATGCAAGGTCAGACGCAACAGATGTTTGCATAGGCAAATTGTTCGGGTTATGTTAAATACAGGACCCAGTCGCAGAAAATGACTTGAAAATCAGAATTCTGAAGTAGGTTTACACATATGAGGAATTTGCTTTGGTTTATGTTGTGCATACAAAGACGAAGAAAGAACAATATAGCTAAACAAAATACAAATAAAAATAGAACTGTTATTTAAAAAAACGTTTTAAGAAAATATAATTCTCTAAGAAACATGAAAAATACTATGTACTATATCCACAGAGGAGAGCTGTGCTGATATACAAGAGGTAGTGTGGAGAAGAAATGTGCACCACATTTGTAGGATTCGCACGATGTGACTTAATGTAATACATAATGTTTTTCTGGGGTTGGTAGCAGTCAGTGTCCGTGGGGGTCACGGCCCTTATTGATGAGACCGGTAGCAGAGGGGAGGAAACTGTTCAGGTGGCGAGAGGTTTTGGTCCTGATGGAGCGCAGCCTCCTCCAGCGGGGAGAGGGGTAAACAGTTTGTGTCTGCAGAGTGGATGATACGCTGAAACCTTCCTTTGTCCTTAGCTGTGGCTGCAGCGTACCAGATGGTGATGGAGGAGGTGAGGATGGACTCGATGATGGTGGTGTAGAAACCATCATCGACTTTGGCAGGTATCATTTCTTCAGCTGCTGCAGGAAAAACATCCGGTGCAGCTGGGAGAGCGTGTCCCACATCGGGAGTAAAGTTCATCAGATTTATTGTTGTATACTCAGGCAGATGATGAAGAAAGGGTAGCGGAAACCGGTGGCGGTTGGTGATGTGTCACGACCGATGGGAGCCTGGTGTGAAGACTTGCTACAGGCGCAGACAGAGCATGAAAACTAGAGAGTCCGCCTCCATGGAAGTCCACTAGAAGTGACGTTTCAGGAGGGATAGGGTCCGATTGATACCCGGGTGGAAGGCGAAGCTGGAAGAGTGGGCGAATAGGAGAACTTGTGAGCGGTCAGGTACGACGGTTATCCGGACTGTTACCTGGATCTGGCTGGTCTTTCTGTTCGTTCCTCACTGAGCTCTCAATCTCCCACGTCACAGCACCCACCACCCTGGTAGCGGGAATTATGGTGTCAGGAACTGTGGAGTCATGATCCACTGCAAACCGCCGGGACAGAGCGTCAGGTTTGTAGGTTTCTAGAATCGGAACAATAGGTAAAGGTAAAGTTGAATCTGCCAAAAATGAAAGCCCAGCAGGCTTGACAAGAGTTTAATCATTTGGCAGTTTTTATGTAGGCCAGGTTCCTATGGTGTGTCCACACAAGGAATGGATGTTTAGAGCCCTCCAGCCAGTGCCTCCATTCTTCCAGTGCAAGCTTCACAGCAAGCAGCTCCCTGTTGCCAACGTCATAGTTGCGCTCAGCAGTCTTCAAGCATCTACCTCAACAATAAACTGTAGAGATGTGTCAGTAGAGGCTGACAATAAATGTCTCTTCAGCTCTGAGAAGGCAGGATCAGCCTGAGGAGTCCACAAGAAAATGGATTGCTGGGGAGGTGAGTTGGTTGAGAGGAATGGCCACATGACAGTCTCTGATATATCGACAACAAAAATGTGCAAACTCCAAAAAACGCTGGAGCTGCATCCTGCTGGAAGGTTTGGGGCATTGTGCCACAGCTTGGTCCTTCTCTGGGTCTGCTTTCACCTGCTCTGGCTCGATGATGTAGCCAAGAAAATCCACTGAATCCAAAATAAATTTGACAAACAGTTTGTTTTCACGGAGCCTTTGTAGAACCTGCTGCACATGTTGGGTGTGTTCCTCCATTGTACGTGAGAATATTAAGATGACAACAAGATACACAAAAACTGAACGGTTCAGGATGTCACGGAGGACATCGTGCACCAGAGCCTGGAAGACAGCTGGGGCATTGGTCCGAATGGCATCTCTAGATACTCTAAATGGCCTAGTGGGGCGTCTTCCACTTGTCTGCTTGACGGACCAGCTGGTAGGCGTTCCTGAGGTTGAGTTTTGAGAAGATGTTGGCTTCCTGTAGTGGTTCGAAGGCTGAGTTGATGAGAGGGCATATTTGTTTTTGATGGTGATGTTGTTACAATGCAGGAGCGCAGAGAGTCGTCTTTCTTGGACACAAAGAAAAAAAGGTTCAAGCTTCGGTCGGGACAAGTTAAACCGACAGCTGGATGGAAGAGAGGCCCAAGGAAGAAGATCTATGGCGCTTATTTACACCCAGAGGTGGAAAAATTACTCAGAACTTGTACTTAAGTAAAAGTAGAAGTACCAGAGTGTAGAAATGCTCTGTTAAAAGCAAAAGTCCTGGATTCAAAATGTTACTCAAGTAAAAGTAGAAACGTATTGGCATCAGAATATACTTTAAGTACCAAAAGTAAAAGTACTCATTTGCAGATTGGCCCATTTCAGAAAAATATATATTATATGTTTTGATTATAATTATTGATGCATTAAAGTGTTATCAAAGTTGGTATTATATCTTAAGTACAGTACTTGAGCAAACATACTTAGTTACTTCCCACCTCTGTTTACACATTATAGTGTAAATATGGAAGTGATAGTGGTTAACAACTATCTTGTGTTGAGAAAAACGAACAAATATAATTTTTATTTGATCTCAAAATAGAGTTAAAAATTACAATAAATTGTAGTTAAGGTACCTACTCTGCAAAAAGGGTTAAATGTACACTATGTGGTGTGGACCCATAGACACAAAGTGTTGAAATCAGATCTGAGAGTGTTCATTTGGGTATGCTGATTTTGCTTTGATACAACATTCAAATCACTCTGTTTGCATAAAGTAAGAAAGGTCAAAGCAGCACAATTAAACTACCCAGAGGTTAAACCTGGAACAATACGTATGTTCTCTTTGGATGAGATCAACACT
>NW_022987565.1:433201-565271 GCF_902827165.1 Trematomus bernacchii
CATTAGAGGTCATCATGTTAATTGGTAATAAGATTTCCTGGAATTGCCCTCTATTAAATCTTATATTATTTTAAAATGTCTTTTTATATTTTATCTGAAAAAAAACACATAAAAAGTCACAAAATAGGAAAGAAATCCTGTTTTTCGCAGGTCAAGCAGATACATGAACAGTTAAAACCCCAAACATATTAACTTCAAAACCATATATAACAAGAAAAAACATTACAACTCTTATCTTATCTCACTACTGATAGATTATTCAGATCATTGTTGCAGCTGTATTCTGTAACACGAGGGCTTTGAGGAAAGAAATACACTTTTCTCTGATAAAAGCCGACACAGCAATTCAGCTTTAGAGCTCATCCCTCTTCTTCTCCTCCTCCTCCTTGTGGAAGACTTGTCCATCCGGCTGCTTCCTCCAGACCAGTTGGACGTTGTCGTCCAATCCCTGGGCCCTTAGCTTCTTTTTCGCCTGAGACACAAAAACTCATTATCATTATCGTTCCAATGAAAACAGATGATTTCTCTTTAGTTCACTCATCTGAAATGGTAGTTGTTCCCCTTATTTCTTCCAGTGTAAAGGCTTACCTCAGGTTATGGAATAGTATTTGTACATTTTCCTAATGCATTTGGTGGCATGTGGCTAAGCTTCTGCTATTTACTTCTGCACATATTTACACATTTCATTCGTATAGAAATTCATTTACTACATTTTCTTTCGTTGAATTCATTATTCTTTAATAGTTATTTATTTGTTTCCTACCTCGTTTGTCTCTTGTTCTCATGTCATGTGAATTTCCTTTCTGGTGATTGATGTTTTTGCATAAAAGTAGAAAACATGATTTACCTCCACCAACATCGCATACAGAAAAGCGGGGTCGTTCAGATCCACACCGTTTGGGTTCTCCACGCTCACCTTTATCACTTTCATTGAAACAGGCACAACAGGCACAGCTAAAAACACAAACAAACTTCATCAGTCACAACATTTATGGTGTCTTCTTTTTCAACAGACTCAATATCATCACTTGCTTTGACGTAGCTGTGAATTTTACTCACGTCCGTAGCAAATGAATGGTTTCTTCACTCCACAGTCCAAGTCCTCCCATTCTCCAGAGTTGTCGAAAGCTGCAGCCACACAAGCTTTGAGACCTACGTAGTTAGGTTGATTTACTTTCCAGTACTTGAAGGAGGAGTTGCTTCCATCGGACCACTTCCAGGAGTCTCTGTAGAGGCCGATCCAATAACGATGATTCCCTCCAGATACCAGCTCAACAATCTGCTGGTTCTCTGTCAGGTTTCTCACACTGGCCAGGTCTGTGTGGTGTTCTCTGCAGTAGCTCTGGGCCTCAGGCCATGTCATTGCGCTGTTGATGAGGACAAATGTTGCATTCGGCCCTGAAAATGGACCCCAGAGAAGCTGAGTAGAGGCACCACAACATACAGCCTGACATCAATGCCACATCTCTGGTGGTATTGATGCCTTTATAATATAAAATATTACATTTAAATCCCACAAATGGGGCGAAGCCTGCGAGCTAGTTCAGGCAGTCAACTCGAGCACCAATGATACATTAACACGTGACGCACCTCATCCCTCTTACAACCAACCAAACACATTCTCCTAAACATGCCGCTCTATTTAAGCTACCAGGTCTTCCTGCCTCTGCCTCGCTATGCTGCTGCTGCTGCCACTGCTGTGTTCATTTGCTATTGCTGCGTTCATGTTCATGTTCCTGCTGCTGTGTTTCATGTTGCTGCTGCTTGCCTGACCCACCACCACTCCAGCTCCCACCCCAGCTTCCACCTGTAGGCTCGGGGGATAGTTATCTAATCATCACTCAATGTTCTTTGTAAATCTGTAGAGTGATGAGGCCCGAGCCTAGACGCCAAACCCAAACTATATGCTGCTATAATAAACATATTAAAGAAACACGTGAGTTGTCTGACTGAAATGTGTACTTTGTAATTTGTAGTTCCGGGGTTTTTCAACACATGAATGTTGGCAAGAAACTTAAGTAGAATCAGTGGTGGAATATTCAGATCTTTTAGTAAAAGCAGGAGCACAACGATGTGAAGATACTGTGTTACAGGTTAAAGCTTCATTCAAATGATATTGATTCTATATTGTTCTTATTCTGTTTAGCACAGATGTATAAGATGTAAAACGTACCTACAATTCTGAAACAAGTTTGCAAAAAATTGTATGTACATAATTTCCTTTTACGTTATCTTTTAAATGAAACCATGTGAGAATTTGAGTGAAAAGGGAAATGTCTTTAGTGGAACTGCTAACAAAAGAAAAGAAAGTCACAAACAAAAAAGGTTGGGAACCGCTAGTTAGATAAAGACCAATGCATTGTATTTCAGAAGCTTCAAATATGATTTTAAATGTGTAATATTAATTTTAAGTTTATATTCTTACCTGTGACATCGAAGCAGATCACCCAATAGCGGTAATTACAAAGATAACGAATCCATGTTCCATCATAATAAAACAATGTGCATTGGTAATCTTGCCAGTTGCTTGGTTGTCCAGTCCCCCATGGTCTGAACTCCGTCTCCCCCGGTCCGTAGAAGCTTGGGTCTGACATCGACCACCTCCAGGTGTCCCGGTCATCGTGCAGCCCTATCCAGGCTGACTGAAAGCAAGAAATTGTTATAATTATTACATCCTGTTGAAGCTTTTAAAGCTGCTGCTGAAGAAAATGTGTATGTTTAATAAAGAGAAGGTTTGTTTGCCTTTATGAGACCAGCCTTGGTACATGGTGATCTGATGGGAATCCCCTCAAGTCAACATTCATTTACAGCCTTGTTACTCTGAACCTCTTCAACTTTATTACAGGGTTTTATGCTATAGCTTTGGCTTAAAACATTTTCAACTCTGTTTTAATACTCAGGTTCCCATAGGACTTTAAAACAGGTTTAGCTTTCTGTAATAATCTCTCCTTTTTAAATTTGACTCTAAAAGAAATGTAATTCATTTGAATCAAAAGACAGAGAAAAGTGACCTCACTTGGTTGTATTGGCCTGCCATGTTGTTCAGGAGCTCCACAACCTCCATGCTGTCTACAGTGGCCAGGTCTGTGTGTTTCTCTCTGCAGTATCTCTGTGCTTCAGACATGGTCTTTGCTTCAGAAACAAAATGGTACTGACGTTCAGCATGTGAGGAGACAGCGCTCAGCCCTGTAGAGACACAGACACTTTGATTAGATTCAATATCAATTACTGAACCAAGTTCTCCAAATTACATTAAAGTTAAACTGTAAATTAAACAACTTAAGTAATTGTCAGAGGGAAACCAAAATAGAAAGTACTAAAAATTGCTAATGGGATAACATATTTTAAATACAAATAATAATTACCTGAAAGAGCGATGATGATCAGAAGAACTTTTTCCATCCTTGTCTCTTCCCTGTTCCTCTCTTTTGGAAAGAGACTGTAGATGTGCAGCTGTTGACATTATACATAGGTAAAATGCAAAGTGGATATGGAACCTACACCTTTTTTACATCAGGCTTATTTAGTTACATTTGCACATGCATTTACAAGGAAAGACCAATAGAGTAATATGGGCGTAGGACTGGTGATGCAGCAGGAAAACCAAATTCATGCCCATAAATAAAAAAATACAAAAAGTCTGAAACAACACTGATCATTTCATATAATGAGACACTTTTACAGTTTACAAGCTAATACATTTAAAATATCACAAAACCGGTGTACTGTACGAATCATTGCACAAACTTCCAGCTTCATACTTTGGGTATTCTAGTAAAACATTTGTACATGCTTTAATGTTACACAAACTTTATTTTCTTTGTGTCTGGATACCTGTTTCAAACGCTTTGTTTTAGCTGCTCAAAAGGATTTTATTGTCAAGGCAAAGGCTTAAGTCCATGTTCACCCTCTGATGGCGTTTACTGCAAACCAAAATGAACTGAGACACATTCAGAATGTTTAGAGCTGCTTTACAATTAAAACATCTTTATATTTAAAAACCTCACTTTTCAAAAATCACTTTATAGTCTAAAAGGCATTACCTATATTTAAAAAAAAAAGCGTCTTGTGATCCAGGATCTTGCATATATCCCGGCCGAACATCTCTCACCAAAGATCTTCTAAATTTCTCCCAACAAGAGGACATACCCTCCATTACAAAGTGCACCATGATGGATGTGGCTGAGGTGGAACTGTTCTCAGGAAGGTTCATGTATAAAGAGAACTGAGCAGTGTCAGAAGCAGGACTCTGTTCATTCCTATATTCCACAATGTGTTTTGACAGAAATACGACTGAACTGACTCGACTTCCAGCATCAGCCTCCATGGCGTTAGAACAGGACTTATTATTGGAACTGAAACACTCAGGTAATCTGAACAACACAGTAACTGAACTCTTCAGAAAGAAAGGAGGATGGTTTTTGGGAACAAATAATCAAACGTATTGGTGAGTAATGGCTATATTGACTTTTATTAAACATTGTTGATATTTTCTTGTCATTTTATGAAGTAAATATTGTTGCTTCTGCTAGAGATGATGTGCGGCGCAGCAGTGAAAGGATGCTTGTTGAATTGTGTTGTTTGGTGTTCTTGCTTTAGTAATGGCATTCATTCTCTCTACATTAGAAACCTGTCTGTGATGCAGCGCCCTGTTATACTGCGTTAATGTATCATATTAATGGTTTCTATAGCCGTGACGTCATAATAATGCTATTAGGAGGTGGATTCATTCAGGCAGACACTACTGAAGGCCTAGGTGTGAAATGCACAGCCTGTTTCTGTTTTCAACATAACTCATTTGAAGATATTGTGAGACAAAAAAACAATAATTAGGATGCAAATAAAGAAACACATTTTTGTATGAAATTTCATTAAAGGTCATTTTTTTTATTGGTAATTTAATCTTAATCAGAATTCAACAAAAGCCAAACATTTTATTATTATCTCCCACCGGCCCAGCAAATACATTCAATAGTAAAAACCCTAAACATATTAAATTCATAACCATATATAACAAGGAAAAGCATTACATTCTCTATCTTCTATCAAAATGATCGTAACTAATTGATTATTCAGATCATTGTTGCAGCTGAATTCTGTAACACGAGGACTTTGAGGAAAGAAACACACTTTTCATTTATTTAATAGCTGGTCTTATGTCTGTGAGCCCTCCTGTTGTTAATTGATAAGCCTTGAAACATGCACTTGTCAAGGTTCAGAGGCACATTTTGCAAATATGGCACCATCGATCATCTTACGATAAGATAAGATATAATTTATTGATCAAGTTTGACATTTTTTCATTGCAGTAGCATGTGTAAAAGTTGTAAATATGCAGTGGTGTTTATTTGTAAATCATTTAGTATAATCACACAAATTCTGTGTTTTATATTTAATAATTCTGTGTTCTTTATTTATTGAATGTTTAATACCTGACAAGGTCGGAGATGAAAAACTTGGGTCGCAGGTTCCTCAACAGTGCATTACAAGACATCTATCAATATGTGTGTATACCTCCACCATTAAACTGTCATATTCTGCACATTTCTTATTCTATCTACATACATATTATAAGAGTATAATTCTTATGTATAATATCAGTTAAAATAAGTGCTTCAACATAGTTAACATTGCAGGAAAGGTGATTGTCAAGCCAAAACAAATTATGCAATATTTTAAACGTTAAGTACTTTGTCAGGCTTAATATTTATGTGTAGATACCCCCAAAGCTTTTTTCTTATTTAAAAGAAGACCTTAACCTATAGTATTCTTTAATGTTTAAATAAAGCCTTATTAGTTTGTCTGTTTTGCACATCCTCCTATTAATATCTTTGGACATCCGGCACTAAACTGTTTTATTGTAGAGATCACTAGTATCTTATTGATATTTTATATTCTATATTTCTATCATTGACCTTCTACTTTCCCCCTATGAAAGTATGTACTCTTAATATTTTTATGTTTTCATCAGATATAACATATTCAACAAAGAAATTCAATAACGTGCTTTAACCACTAGGCGGTGCGGGTTAAAAAACTGTCAAGTTTACAGTGTTAGTGTTTAGTTTATGACGGATGTATTTTGTTATGGACACATATATTGTTTTGATATTTGTAACATCAAACCGACAGAAAATATGTGCTTAACATGACCCAGTGGTCTAGTTAATACAAAATATATGATCATATATATATATGAATCAACATAATATTCAAATGAACTCTTATTTTGAAAATACAGCTTCCTGTGTTCGAATGAGCTGCTCTGACCCTCGGTCCTGACGGACTCCAAATGTCCGACATAATGCGACATTATACAATCAAACAAATAAATAAACACAAGGATAATTGTGTCTTATTGTTGAGTAAATAACAGTGTGTGGTTTAGAAAACAATACAGATTTCAGTATTCTGAGCCCCCACTCTCCCCCTAACTGACGGCAACAAAAGTCCAACATTATACAATTAAAATAAAGAAGTAAAAACAATAAGTGTGGCTTGATATTGAGTAAGAAAAAGGTTGATAAACGCTGTGAGAATGGGTCTGCGGAGAGCATTTCTCCGCGATCCCAACTCGTCTATTAACGTTTAGGGAGCTCTATGCAAGTCAATGGGACTCCCTGATAGTTGAAAATTGACGCTAAAGGGTTAATATATTTTATACATTGCGTTTGATAGTGACGCCAAGGGATCCTGACATAACTTCACTATAGTACGAGTTGGGAGAGAGAATGTGTTGTTCATTTATAATCTCCTTTAGTTTAGGATACACTCGACCACCCTTTTAGAAATAAAAGGAGAAAATGTTGTATATTTTTTAGGGCTGTCAGTCGATTAAAATATTTAATCGCGATTAATCGCATGATTGTCCATAGTTAATCGCGATTAATCGCAAATTAATCGCACATTTTTTATCTGTTCTAAATGTACCTTAGAGGGATATTTTTCAAGTTTTTAATACTCTTAACATATGAGTGGACACATATGCTTTATATGTTTGTTTATTATCATTTGAACAATGACAAATATTCTCATGAATATTAAACACAACAACCTCTGAACATTACAAATATTCGCCTCAATTCAACCTGGAACCTCTCTCATACAATAATACTGTGTGTGTGTGTGTGTGTGTGTGTGTGTGTGTGTGTGTGTGTGTGTGTGTGTGTGTGTGTGTGTGTGTGTGTGTGTGTGTGTGTGTGTGTGTGTGTGTGTGTGTGTGTGTGTGTGGAGACACTCTGATGGATCGTTGGAGCTATGTGCAGCTCAAGGCATATATGCTTGAACGGGAGCTGCAATCATGTTGCATGTTGAGTGTGCTGACTTTTCGTACAATGTCCCACTGTCTGGCTACCTGCATAAAGTCAAGTGCTCGGCGCAGTTGTCGGCGAAATGTCATTGAAACAGCTCCTTATATTCGTTAGCGCAGCTAGCTAGCACCAGATGCTAACAACAACAACAACACGTAAGGTGTGCCTCGCTCGCGCCACACATACACACCCTCCCGGTCCTCCCGATGGCCAGTCCGGGCCTGCCGGTGAGCGTGGAAGTGTGGTCTGCCACAAGCGGGCGGCAGGATCGGGGCTGTCAGCATCAGCTTGTAGATGGTATTTTAAACTCGATGCGCTCTGAAACTACGGGGCGGCCGAGGACAAAAAATACACATGCGTTAATCGCGTTAAAATAATTAGTGGCGTTAATCTTTTTTTGCGTTAACGCGTTATTAACGCGTTAACTTGACAGCCCTAATATTTTTGAATGTAATAATGTTGTTTACTGTTGTTCATGTTTATAAATCATCACCACAAAGAGCAAAGTATCTACAGGCGCTTATAGTAATCTACTGTTTCCTCATGGCAGACGCACATCAATAACATCCGCTGGCCAATCATTAACATCCTAATGTAAATGCAGTCAGATTCAGTTCGCACCGCAGTTGTCTTTTCCTGAGTCCTGATGTATTCTCCTTTGCATTTTCTCTTAACCCTATGATGTTTAACTCAGAAGTTAAGGAATAGTGGTTTGGAAAAGACGATAGGATAATCTTTTGAAATTCAACCGCAACCTGTGTGGTCAAAAAGGTCATCAATGCAACTTGTTGGAAAAATATCACTCGTCACCGGCTTCAGCTTCAATATCAGGATCCATGTATTTATTATCCTCTCAAGAATGGAAGTAGTCATCACATACAGAGCATTTAGTACAACTAGTTTGTGAACAGTGTCCTTCACATGCTGATATAGAAGAGAGGGAGTTACACAGTCACAAGATGGAGGAATATAAAGCAGTATTCAATGTTTAGTTCAGATTAGCTAAGACCCACGTCAGCAATACACATGACAGTCATATGTCTATCTCCATAGAGGCTGAATCATCATGTTAATCACATAGCTATCAAATTCCTAAAACAGTGTGTCCTGACGCTCTTCTAGGTAATCATACATCCTGTCATGTACACAGCTACAGTAGGGCCTTTGTTATCATGTTACTCTGATATTGGAAAAGTACATTCGGTATTTTCCCAACAGAACTCCAAGAGCCACATTACACTGAAGCACGAATGGCAAAAGAAGGAAACAGAGGTAAAGGGAAAGAACACATATACATATTCAAAGTTCTGTGGCTTTCCTTGACTTCCTGCAGTCTGTTCCCCTTTTCGTCATTTGCATATAGCTGAGACTGAATGTTTGTTTCAAAGTTTATGTGGGTGTCATCGTAAAAGCAGTGTGTTTGTTTTACATGTTAAAATGTTTGCATGTAGTTTGTTAGGAAATACTGTTGCCCATGTCTTGACCAGGGCTTCATTGGATGATAAGTTTTCCATTCTCAATGGGACTTGAATAATTGTTTAATAATAATACATTTAAAAAACATTGCGTGAGGACTTTTGCATTTGTTACAGCAAGAAAAGAGCCAAAGACAGCTTAATATTAACCAAGAAGCATGCATAACAAATATTAAAGATACAAAAATTACACAATTTACAAAATACACATCCTGTAACAGTTCTAACAGCTATTTACGGCATATGTATATATTGCACATAATTGGTATTGCACAACAAGGGGTGTTATAGACTTTGTTGTTATATGTGTGGGGGTCTACCAGGGACCATGATGGTTATACAGTCTGACCGCTGCAGGAAGGAAGGAGCTGTGAGTATCTCTCTGTGAGACATTGGGCACAAAGCTGGCCTTCCTTACCAATCTGTTCAGTCTCTTCCTGTCAGCAGCCGAGATGCTGCAGCCCCAGCAGGCCACACCATAGAAAATGGCTGATGCCACAACAGAGTCATAACATTTCTGAAGGAGTTCTCCCTGCACCCCGAAAGACCTCAGTCTCCTCAGCAGAAAGAGTCTGCTCTGTCCCTTCTTGGACAGAGCAGCAGAATTATCAGTCCAGTCCAGTTTATTGTTCAGATGAACACCCAGGTATTTGTAGGATTTCACAATCTCAATGTCCGCTGCCTGGATTGTCACTGGTGTGGGGGGTGTTGGGGAAATATTTTCCTAGGCCCATAACTTTGACCCAGTTTGACCTCGCTGAGGAAAGGCCTGCAACCTTGGGCTGCTCTCAGCGTTTTGTCTCCCTGTTCCTGTCTGTTGGCGTCAGCTGATAGCAGAGATGGAGTAGTGGACTCGGACTCGACTCGAGTGCCGATTTTCGGGACTCGTGACTCGACTCGCGCACTGATTGACGCGGACTCGAACTCGGACTCGTGAATTCTCGCGCACGATGACTCGGACTCGACTTGTACATCGACGCTCTGTTTAGCCCCCGACGGCCCCAGCCCCTGTTCATAAACAAGCTTGAATTAAACACTCTCGTTTTTACTCCAAAGGCCCATGCCACTCACAGTTATATGCATTTCAGTCACCAAATTCATAGAATCTAGCTAAAAAACTAGCTAACCCGTGGCTAAACTTGCTAAACCATAGCCCTATATAAAATACCTTATGTGAAACCAATATAACATTTGCAACTATTTAAACTTTTCACTAGTCAAACCGACACAACAAAAAATCGCCACTTGCATGATAAATGGGATGGGTTAAAAGCAGAGGCCAAATTTCACTGTGTGTGCTGTGTGCTCTGCATGTGTGACCATTAAAGAGGGTTTCATCCCTCCCTATTCTATTCTTCTTCTTCTTCTATAAATGTATGAAAATTATCTGGTTGAGCCATCCTTAAAAAATGTTTTTACATGTGGTTAAACTTTGCTAATACATAGCCAAATACAAAGACAGATGGTAAATTAGTTGTTTATCTTGACACCACACTAAATGGATAAACATTTAAACATAGTTTAAAACAAAAAAAAACAACCACTTCAAATCCTTACCTTATTTAAAAGTGTTTTTGGGTCAGACACTCTCACAGACAGTGGGTAGCGGTGTAATGGCGGCTGCAGCAAATCTTGAAGTCACCTTGCTTTGTACGTCACGTGGTCATGTGACATGCTTTGAAGTGAAAATAACGGTTTAGGTTAAATATTGTTTTTAAGTTATTTCAGGGGGGGATGTGTTTTGCTTCTGGGCAAACGGAAAAAATCATGTCAAAAACGGAAACCATGATTCTTAATTATACCAATACAAAAATGTACTTTGATTAAATGACACAGTCGTTGCACTTTTTTCAGTGCAAATATGGTCATTTCCTTTGTATACACCAAACCTTCCAGTTATATTCCTATCAATATTCTGAAGGTTTTTACTGAAGGGTTTGTTTATATATCATTCATAGCCTAAATTATATAACATTTTATACCTAAAAACATGGCGAAAATTGATATTTTAGAGCTGTTGACAGTGTTTTCTGATTTATGGAGTGATAAAAAGAGATATCCAAAATCCCTTCTGTAGAAACAACAATTTTGAACCTGACTTTATCCAATGTTCAGAATTGTGTTCCTGAAAGTATTAAAATATGCGCATATTTAATGAGATTATGGCTCATTAGCATGGGGGGGGGGGGGGGGATGCACCGGTGCGGTGCCCCTGCAAATAGAATCAAATTATGTGGGAAACACTGGATAATAATAATAATAAATAATATATATATTTTTTTTAATCATCTCGCGACCCCCCCTCGGGGTCTCGCGACGGGAACCCCTGCAGTAGAGGACGGAGCCTGTGTGAGATAGAACAATATGCTTGATGGACTCATGGTGCCAGAGAACGTGGTTCATAATGCACCTGAACAAGGTCCAAGACAAAACCTGAGAGTCAGAAACCCACCACAGTGGTTGACAGGTTTTGAAAGATAAAACAAATGAAAATATGGACTAACAGTAATGCCATAACTGAGAATGTATTGATACTGTTATGTGAATGTAAGTATTGATACTGTTGTGTGAATTGATCCTGTTCTGAGGACTGAGTTAAAGAAAATATTTACAGTACTTAAAGGTGGGGTAGGTAAGTTTGAGAAACCGGCTCGAGATACACTTTTTGTTATATTCCATGGAATGCTCTTAACATCCCGATAGCAATGAATATCTTAAGTGCTTTGACAAAAAATCCATACAAAAATGTCATCTGTGGAAGCCGTAATACTGTAAAAAGCACGACCAATCAAACCGGCCCGGCTAAAATAACTGGATGGCCTACCTGCCTGTCAGCCTTCCATCTGTGCACAAACTTATCTCGTGCCCTCATTGGTCATGTGCACGTTCATGTGTGTTAGAGGAGGGGCTCTATAAGGAAGTGGCAGATTTTCTCCGGTTGTGTATTTTCAAATTCTAGCGATCTCTCAAACTTACCTACCCCACCTTCAATTCAATTTGAATACCAAAAGTGAATGTTTAAATTTGTGTTTTCTTTCATAAGGTAATTGTACTTACTGGAACCAGTTAATTATGATTAGTAAATAAAAAAAAGATATGCTAGTGAACTCTCTTGTTACTCATTTAGCTCTAGATTTCGAAACAACCTTTTATTTTTTTCAAAGAAAAAGATTGCTGTATAATTAACTGTGGATATTTATGGCCACAACCTTTAATCCTGAACATTTGTGGGACCACTTTACAGATCTTCTGTAAAAAAAGATTTTTTAAGATAGCTTTATTGTTACCCATTCAAAAAGACAAGACAAGTGAAGTCACCGATTTTAAAACGCTAAGTTCATAACAGAAAGAGTCAAATCTGTTTAAAATCTGAGTTGTCATTTTACAGACATTTATTTTATAATTGTGGTCTATGGGGTTAATGTTTGTTAAGGGCATGAACCCTTTATTTATTTGTATTATAATGACCCAATGATGTTTCCTTATGATATTATATGCATGTTTAGCTTCACAACTAGTGAAAGTATAACAGAAAATCATCTATTCTAGGTTATAACATCTGCACTGCAGCTCTTGTTGTGAAAGGTCAAGTTAAAGCTTGTATTTTTTCTGTGTGTTAACATGTGTGGATGTATTTCTGCCTACAGTTTGAGCGGAGGGTCATTATGTAACGTTCATTTTGTCGGAGACCTTTATGATCTCTTTATCACAGCTTGAGGAGTTTGGTGGTGTAGAAGAGGAAGTTCAAGGAGTCAGCAAACCATGTTTAACACCAACAGGTATTTATTTTATTGTATACTACACTGAAGATCTCATTCAGAAATATACAGACTACAGTGAAACCCACACAATAAATATTAGCACATACAAGCTGAATACTGGCACCTGGTTCATAATAACTCTTAAATTGATTGTTGGCCACTAGGGGGCAGAAAACCCGACAGATCTGTAGTGTCATTAGCTTTTAAAGTACTTGTGGCTAACATGTTAGCAAACAGCTGCCATCAGACACATAGCGATGTGATTATCCTATTGAAGATGTGTGTGTTTGTTGTTTTTGGAAAAAACTTATTATAGGTGTATCTGTAAGACTAGTGAGAGCCAAAAGGACTCAATCACACAGTTATTTGATGTCAAACCACAACAAGCTAACACTGCGTAGAGTTGTAGGGGATCATTATCTGTGTGTTCAGCACTATGACATTACAGTCCATTTAATTAAATGTACATTTTAAATATATAACTTAATGGATTGATATAATGTACTTTTTGTACCATAAATAAACAATACACTGTCACTGACTGATTCTACAGTCCAATTATCTAAACAATATGTTGTCTTCAACTTTCTCACCCCTAAAAACATGCACATATCAGCTACCACAAAAAAATCACTCATAATGTAGAATAAAAGAATAAGGGAAGTCGAACAAAGTAATGGCGCGTTTCCACTACAGCCCGCAGCCCGGTTTAAGAGGGCTGTGACGTCAGCGGCCCGTCTTTGGTTGCGTTTCCACTTGGCCTAGTACCGGCCGGCGGGTCCTAATTCACAGTTTTTCTGGCCTCATAAAATCCAGGGTCCAGGGCAGGGGCGTCGCCTGGACCTGAAAACATTCGGGGCTTAGCCCACAGTGGCGGCGGCACTACAGTGGCATTTTTCACTGCAACACTCCCCACACGCACACACACAGTACACCCGCGACTGTTACAATGAAGGCTCCATAATCAGCTCACGGCATATAGGCAGGGGTAAAGTGGTATTTTTTATGAGTGGGGGGCTCACCTCCTCGAGGGGGTCCGGGGGGCTGCTCCCCCGGGAAGATTTTTTTTTAAATATTGAAGTTAAATGCATCAATCTGGTGCACTTTGAGTGCAACATTAAGAGATCTATGGATACCTCTCTCAACACCCATATGAAGCAGAACTGTAAACAGATGTACTTTTTCTTTATGGATATTTTACTAATCACTCCCCTTTTAAACTCTATTCTTGTTTTACTGCCATATAGTATTTCATAACTGTTTTTCCTTTATTCTCTTTTTTTAAATAACTATAATGATCATATGAAGGTGTGCCGCGGAAATAATCTTTTGAATAATTTGTGACCAAACCGTTTGAGACCCACTGAGATAACTTAGACTAAAGTTATGTATTTAAACACTCAGAGAGTCCTTTAGCTCACCTGAGTCTCTCAGTCTGAGAGGAGAGGACTCTCCTCCAGCTTCTTGTGGAACAAACAGCTCCTTATGTCCGTTAGTGCAGCTAGCTAACCAGATGCTAACAACACGGTCCATGCTGGCACCGGTCCCTCCCTCCCCCTCCCCCTCTCTTCCCTCTCTCTCTCTATCACACTAAATGCGCTATTGCCACACACACACACACAGAGAGCTTGAATGACACAAGCACACGTTTATTTCCATGCAACTCTCTGATTGGTCTGGTGTCATGCCTCTGTTGCATTCACTGAACACGGGAAATTACAGTGCTGCCGTCCTCTCTTGTGTCATGATGAGGTTCACGTAAAGCACAGTTAATGTATTATATTATTGAGGGAGAATTGTCCGGGGCTACAGAAAAAACATTCGGGGCTAAAGCCCCGGATGCCCAGGCCAGGCGACGCCACTGGTCCAGGGCCAGAGACAACGAGGCTGAGTCGGGCTGAGTATGCTAAACTAGAGAGAGCGTCGCTGGCAAGGGGGCAACAACTACAACAAGATGGACATATTTGACCGTGATTTAATTGTAATACACGTTTCAAAATGATGCCGAAGTAACAACATACTGATACCGGTTAGTAAAAACCATGAATTAATGCTTTGTCAAGTCTGCAGACAGACGGCAGGGGAAAAACCTTTTAAAATGCTTGTTTTCTAAATGGAGATTGGCTAAGCTAACGCAGTATATGCTTCGACCGTCCACACTCACAACAACGGCCTATACAGACATAAATAAAGCAGCGACTGTATTCACCATGACACAGGCAGTCTGTGGTTTGTACTTGTTTAACTTTTGTCTAGTTTCTGAACAGATATGAGGAGCTGTGAGCTCTGAGTGCTAACAGCTAACGGCTGTGTTGTTTTTCTGGGGTCCTCTGAAGATCACGTCACGGCTCCGCCTACACTGCGTTACTATAGATACTGCCCCAGTTCCTAAACTGTAATGGAAATGCGCCATAAAGTGAGCCAGTCCTAATGAGGCCCAGCCATACCGAGCGGGGCCGAGCGAGGCCGTGTAGTGGAAACGCGGCATAATATGTTCAGGTGAGACATTGTCTGGTGTAATGGTTATGTATAGTATTAACATGAAATATAGCTCCTTCTGTGAACATATCAACCATTTCTCAAACCAGCTTTTTCTTTCCTTTTCCCTGTTTATCCCTGCCTTTACTTCAGTCTTTAAATCCATATTAACTTTGTCATTGTTTTGTCTATTTCTTTCAATATTTTGCCACCTTTTTTCCCCTTGCAGTTAATAGACGGGCCACTGGTACATCGTGTGTATATTGGTGTGTGTGAATGGGCATCTCATTTGTATCTTCCGGGTGTACAGTACATGCTGATTTGGAGCCAGTTTGGCATGATTTGGTTATAAATAACCACAATTATTTCATTTAAAATGTAGATTTCTATTTATAAATATTATTTTGAATGCATAATAGGTCTACCCAACCCGGGAAGAACTTAAAGGGGACCTATCATGCAAAATGCACTTTTGTACGTCTGTTATACATGAATATGTGTCCCCGGTGTTCCAGGGAACTCACCAAGTGTCAGAAAACACAACCCTCTCTATTTTCCTCCATACCCAAATCTCTAAAAAAGGGGCTGCAACGGATCTGATAAAAACTGATCCAGATTTGAACACTGTCCTGACGTCAGGACGGTGGCGCTACGGCTATTGGGCCAACTCCACCAATCAGGAGGAGACAGCCACGGCCATTGCCGTTCGAAAGCGCTGGAGACGCTGTAGTACATATGCCAGGCCTGTAAGTGGCGCTGTAGTCTGCCACAAAAGCAGCGGAGAAGACTTGGTTACCATGGTTACCCTTCTGTTTATTCTCCGCTGTGGCTTTCTTTCTCCCTCCCCGAGGCAAGCGTTTGCTCCCGCTGCAATGCAATCCCTCCCCGTCGAGGCAAGCACTGTAATTCTCTCCGGTTAGTCCACCAGCAGATGACAAACACCCACCTCTCCGCCTCTTCCAAGGAACGAGGGGACCCTGCGGCAGAGTTTCAGTTTCAGTTTGTTTCGCCGGTCAAGATGTCCGTTAAAGTTTAAATCTTCCGGACAAAATTAGAAAAGTGCCGGTCAAAGGTCTTCTTTGTTATTCATTGAGCTTTAAAACAAATGAATAACGACTCTATATAATAAAACACGGAGATCTCTTTTTCTCCCCCTCTTCTGACAGCCCAGCAGCACGTCTCCCCTCTCCTGCAGGGGGGCGTGGTCAGCAAAATCAGACCCGTAGACAGCAAACAGCACATAGAGCGAAATGAGGCATGGCTAAAATGCATGATCTGTTTGGTATTTTGAAAACAGAAACGTATAAATATACCTTATATAGGTATGGCCCTACAATATATCATTTAAATATAGCATGATAGGTTTCCTTTAATGTAATCATTAAAACGTAGCTTACAAATTATACCTTCCCTTTACATACTCACTGCCCTCTACACTTCCTATTTTAACCTATTTTAACAATGCTTTACTGTGGAGAAATATAGAAACATATTGACGTGATTTCATTATAGTAGATCCAGTGACATCCCCAGCTCAGACAGATTAAAACACAGCAAGCAAACGTCACACAAACACCGGAAACACACTGATGGAGTTTGAAGAGCTTCATTCGATGATCTGCAGAAACACAGACAGCAGATTAGAAACACTTAATTTAAACTCCAGAGAAACAAAACACCAATTACCGTTTAGGGTTGTTTCACTCACCATGGCCACTTTGGTGCTCTGTTCTCGGGTTCGGATCCGCAGTTTGTTGACGGTCGTCTCTGCGATGTCGGCTCTCTCCTCGGCGTCGTCCAGCTCGTTTTGGACCTTCCTGAAACGCATCGTGCTGGAGCCCACCTGCTCCTCCTGGTGGACAAACAGAGGAACAGCGGCGTGATTAAACTTTAAACTTGTAATAATCTGTTTTGGCCACTGGAGGGCAGCACAGTGAAAACACAACATTGACATATCACCTTTTAAATTGAAACGATAAATGTGTTAGTTGCTTGTGGTATTTATTTCAGCAGAGTAACTTTATAAGAGTCTTTTGTTTGTGTCCACCTGATTGATGTAAGTGCAGTATTCCCTCCATTTTTAGCTCTGTTTTTGGTCTCCACCAGTCTTTTACGTTGTTAAAGGCTCCACTATTTTCACCAGCTAGTCTGTAAATGTATCTCTCTTGTTTGCTGTCAAAACGTTAAAGCACATGGTTTTTGCGCAGCTTTTTTTTGTAAATCACCCTTTGAAAGCTTTGGGAGTTAACGCGAGCAGTACATTTCGGGCCGATAAATAACTAAATGTGCGTTGCTGAAAATTCAGCTGGCATTCGCTGAACTTCAAGCGACCCCTTTCACGTTGGCATTTAATGCATTATTGTTATTTTTTTTTACAAGGCAATTATAGCCCTGTAATAATCAAACTGCTTGTTTTTCTGACCTGTATAATCTCACTTTTACTGCAGAAATATAAGAGTTTCAAAGACTCACAGCGTTGTCTGCTTGTCTCTTGTAGCTCTTGACTTTGGTCTGAAGCTTATCGATGAGCTCCTGCATCCTCAGCAGAGTCTTCCTGTCCTCCTCGGACTGCAAAGAGAAAAAAGTTACACCGCAGAACATAGAACCAGCAGAACATCTGTGTACTGGTAACCTGTGATGTTTTCAGACCTGGTACGTCAGCTCTTTGACTTTCTTCTCGAAGCGACGCACTCCTTTCTGATACTCCTCGCTCTTCTTCTGCTCCATCAGCAGCTCCGTCTGCAGATCCCTCACCTGCACACACAGATACACCTTTTAATCATCTCAGGTGTCATTTGTACGGCTTTGTCTTTTTTAAGTCAATTTTCTTTCTATTGGCAACTTCCTACTGAAGCTATATACCTCTACAACATTGACATTAAATCATAAATCCAAGCAAGCACTTCTCAACTTTCATGTCATTAGCTGTAGTAGAAGTAAGCCCATCGACAAAATGAAACGTTAGACAGTAAAAAACCAGGGTTTAAATCCTCAATATCAATACATTACTAAAAGAAATACAGTCCTGGCTCAAACACTGCTTTCTGGAAAGATATGGAATGTCCAATTTCCGTCCCAGGGTTCTTGTCAACATTATATTTTGGGAATAACCACTCACTCTTGTCTCCAGTTTATGAAGCTGTTTCTTTCCTCCCTTCAGCGCCATCTGCTCCGTCTCGTCCAGTTTGACCTGCAGCTCTGTAAGAGAGACACTGTTAGAATCAACCTGCAGCCAACACATAATACTGCCACAGGAACACCAGGTAAACTCTTTAAATGACCACCATCATGTGCTTTTTATCGTACCTTTCACAGTGGACACCATGTTCCTCTTAATTCTCTCAATCATATTGCTGCTGTCCTGCTCCTTCTTCAGCTCCTCCGCCATCAGAGCCGCCTGGTGAAACACATATACACATTATTAAGTTACCTATCCTTAAATACTTTCATATATCAAGGAGAACAGAAAAGAAGAAGAAGAAGAAAAGGGGACCACAGAAAAGATTGGAAACACCACAACACAATAACTCAGGGTTACTGTGCAGTCCAACTCCCATACTACCCAACTAATTCATATGGCAGAAAGATATTTACTGACAAAAGCAGGGAACCAAAAGTACCAGGATGTCCTTCAGCATCATACGGTCACATTTTGCTTTTATATGAGCAAGTGTGCAGTGTGTAAAAGCTTAAGGTGCAATGATGGACACAATACTATGCCCCAACTGAGTATACATCTTCCAGTGTGCAACAGTGTGTACTTTGTAAGGGTTGCTGCAGTATACTTTAACAGTAAAAAGTAGAAGTATGGTATGGTAGGCATTGTAAGTTGAGGTTTTGTCAGAGGTTAAGGGTCAGAGGTCAGGACTGACATCAGTGATGGCCTTCTTGGCTTTCTCCTCGGCGCTGCGGCTCTCCTGCATGGCCTCGTCCACTTCCTCTGTCAGCAGATTCAGATCGGACTCCAGCTTCTTCTTATGGTTCATCAGACCTGTGTTCTGAAATATAGAAAAACAGCCAGGAAGTCAGTCAGGTTATTAATTTATCATTCCGCAAGTGGGTCCTGTGGTGGAAATTCCACACTTAATCACCTTCTGGTGAGAAAAGAACAAATATACAAGCTTAAACCAAAGTTGTGTTATTTAATAAAAGGTTATAGCATTTAACAGAATCTATTTTATTTCCAGCTGGAAGGACAGATAACCTGCACCATGTGTGCTAAAGAAATCTGACCACGTTACATTACATGACATGTCACTTGTTAGACGCTTTTATCCAAAGCGACTTACATACTCAATACTGTGGGCAATCCCCACAGGAGCAATTTGGGGTGAAGTGTCTCAGGGACACAACGACATGCTGACTGCAGTGGGGTTTGACCCCCTGATCCGAACACTGCACCACACGCCTCACGTTACACAGAAAAGCAATGTCATTTATACAGAGGAGCAGGAAACAAAAAGGACATAAGACAGGTAACATCCGTATGATCATTTGCCTGACAACGGTCCAGTGGCACCCTCCTGTCTGTTCTGCAAGAGAACAGAAGGTTGCCAGTCTTTTGTATTAAAGGTGTGATAAAGCCTGGGAGTGACAGCCCTAGTTTACATTAGGACTGATACATTCAAACTGCGGGAAAATCAAACCAGAGAAGGAAGTTATACTTAAATGAGACTTAATGATAAATGTACTACAAAAGGTCCAATTTCATTCATCACATGGCAAGAGTAGCTGTCTGAAAAGACGATTGTGGATGATTTGGTGTCAAAGTAAATGTCAGTGAGGTGGGAACATTTCCTCAATGGGGCATCCCTTCTGTATGTGTGTGTGTGTGTGTATGTGTGTACAAGTGTGTGTGTGTGTGTGTGTGTGTGTGTGTGTGTGTGTGTGTGTGTGTGTGTGTGTGTGTGTGTGTGTGTGTGTGTGTGTGTGTGTGTGTGTGTGTGTGTATGCGTGTGTGTGTGTGTGTGTGTACAGGTGTGTGTGTATGTGTGTGTGTACCTGTGTAGAGAGCAGGTTGACCCTCTCTGAGAGCTCCAGCAGCTCGTGTTCGGCCATCTTGCGGCCGCGGTCGGTTTGCTCCAGGATCTCACGCAGCTCCTGCTCCTCAGACGTCAACAGAGAACAGCGACGGTCCAGCAGGACGATCTGTTCTTTCAGCTGATTGGTCAACTGGATCCGATCCTCCAGATCCACCTGGTGCTCTTTAACCTGTGAGAGGACACAACACAATGAGATCTGTTTCAACAATCGTAGGAGGAGCGAATATTGGGAGTCTTGTTTGCCCTGTTTGTGAAGATGTATTCAAGTCGATCGAGATTCAAGCGATTCCTTCAGTTTTCTAGATCAATCCAACTTTCCAGCTTGACAATTATGAGTTTTATTGTCTTTCATACCTTATTTTGTTTTGGATGAGATGAGCCTACCTGTGTCTGCAACCATTTGAAAGTATAGAAAGGTTAAACTAGTAGAACAAGTCCTAAATTCATCATCACTGGAGGAATTTGGTCTTGCTGGCATTTTAGCAAACATTTTAGCTTCATGAGTAACAAGAACCATGATTCAGGAGATTCCTTTGGATTTATAGTAAACCCAACCTACATCCTGCTTAATAGCTCTGGGAACCTTCAATAAAGCATCTACCATTGCCAACTTGACAATAAGGAGTTTATAATCTTTTATACCTTATTTTAATTTGGATGAGATGATCTTACCTGTGTCTGCAGGTGTCTGATGATCCTCTGGCTCTCGGCCGCCTGTCTGTTAGCGTGTCCCAGCTGAACTTCCATCTCGTTCATGTCAGACTCCATCTTCTTCCTCAGACGCACCGCCTCGCTGCGGTTGCGAACCTCCGCCTCGTAGCTGGCCTGCAGGGTCTCCAGAGCGCGCTGGTGACCACGCCTGGTGGACAGCACTGGTATTACTCATCGAATGCAGGCATCGTACATAAAAAGTGTTTATAATTGTCACAGTTTTTATCACTGGTTAGTTAGAGCTTCATCTTAGTATTTTATTTTATATATTTAGTACCTGAGGTTGTCTATCTCTTCATCTTTCTCTGCAATCTTGCGCTCAATGTCGCTTCTGATCTGCTGCAGCTCCATCTGGAATCTCAGTGTCTTACTCTCCTCGTGCTCCAGAGTTCCCTGGTGAGAAGAGAGTTTTTTGATACTGTAATTTAGGTCGCATTCACACCAGCCTTGTATAGTCCGTTTCAATTGAACCCTGGTGCGTTTCACCGCTTGGTACGGTTCCTTTGGGTCGGTGTGAACGCAGTCCGAGACCTCTGATGTGAACTAAACAACCGGACTCTGGTCCGCTTAAAAGAGGTGGTCTCAGACCGCTTGCTAGTGAACTCTGGAGCGGTTCATCGCTGGTTGAATGCAGTCCGCACCAAAACACTGGAAATGTAGTATTTACGAGTCACAAGAACGCGGATGTCTTCAAAATCTTTAGCGAAAGAGTGAAGCAGAATGAAGTGTTGAACAGTGTCGTGTAAAAGTAAAAATGCTCCGTCAACTATACATAAAAGTCAGAGCCACCTGTCGTTGGTGAAACGCCCCTCCTTACTGAAGGACGTCTCTCATTATATGTGTTATAATGTTTTTTAACGCACGTCGTCTGATTATATAATCCAATGCACCGTCCGCTAGATCTGTTGATATGCTCTCAGCTCTCCAGATTAACAGTAGCATGAAAATAACCTGCCGATGCACCATGGCGGAGGCTCGGTAGAAATTGCCAGGATTTGCGTTTTTACCCCCTTATGTCTGACCAATTGTTGAACAGCATTTCCGTGCACATGACTTGTGTTTAAAGTTTATAGTCCGTTTGAGCTTTGCCCATGTGAACGCAAACCAAACGTTCTGAATTAGTAAACAATGTAACAAACTCTCGTCTGGCGCGCACCAAAGAAGCGGACTATTAGGTGTGAATGCAACTTTAGTCAACACTTTAGTTTATTTAGAGAAGTATGTAAAGCAGTTCAGTCAGTTACCTCTGCTTCCTCCAGAGCAGTTTTGATATCACTCTTCTCCATATCCAGGATCTTCTTCATCCTCTCCAGCTCAAAGATGGCCTTCCCTCCTTGACTGATCTGCTCCGTCAGGTCGTATATCTCCTCTAGAGTTCAAACACACTCGTTCAGTCAATCAAAGACAATATTCATTTAAGTCAATAACAGTCTTGTATAGTCACCTTTTGACGATTGGTATCAAATCTGTTACACAAGCCCTTTAGAGGCGCCCACTTTGATCACAAGGTCTTTTGGTAGACAGAAAAGACCACAGACTCTTTGGTCTGATGTCCTTTGTGAAACATTCTGACCATTTCCCAAGGCTTAAGGTAAAGAAAGTTTATAGTTAATTGTTCTGGATTTGTTTTGAGAGAGATGAATAAGAAGTTCCTGTAGTTTCACGTCCCCTTGTTTGCATGCAGTCCTGTAAGCCGTAGGGAACCACAGCCATCAATGTCAGGAAAATACCTTTCTTGTTGGCAGTGGACTGCTTTAAGTGTTAGGTTAGTCATAGTTGTTTTATTGTGTGAACCACACACATCCACTGTAAAAAAAAAGTAACAAGTTTCCTAAAATACTTGGATATAACGCTGGATAACTACCGTAGCAATCAGCATAATTGACCAGGCATGTTTGTAGCCTAAGTTAGGGCAGAGAAACAGCGATGTATTCATTGTTTTTTCTTTGCTTAAGTTTGCTAGTTATAAAACCTGCTTATATTCATAGCAAGATATAACTCAAAACCTGACCAAGCAGAACCTAGTCCACCAAAAGCTGTTGATGCTGCTGCTCAGATTCTGGGAGTACCTTGCAGGTTCTTGTTTTCTCTCTTGACCGTCTCCAGATGGTCCAGAGCTTCTTCGTAGCAGTTCTTCAGTTTGAAGAGCTCGGTGCTCAGACTGCGCGACTCTTTCTGCGATGCCTCCAGGTCCGTCTGACTCTCATCAAACTTCAGCTTCCAGTCACCCAACAACTGCATCAAGCAAAGAAAACATCAAACTTCTCACAAAGTGTTGAGGCTTGTTTTAAACATCCTCCATTGTTTATAAGTATTTTGAGGGTTATGGTTGGTTTTTGTTGACCTTGTCGAAGTTGCGTTGCTTCTTGTCCAGAGCCAGAGCAGCAGAGTTGGTTCGTTCCAGTTCAACCACCAGGTCTTCGATCTCTGTCTGCAGACTCAACTTGCTTTTCTCCAGTGAGGAACATTTGGCATGAGATGATTCCACAGCTTCCTCCGTGTTCTGCAGTTTGACGACCAACTTCTTCCTAACGACAAACAATTACAAAAATAACTTAGTAAAGTACAGAAGGACACTTGTAATATAACGGAGGAAATGACTGATGTACTGAACTAAATAGGGTTTACATCTGCATAACTTCCATCCAGTATAATCAAGGTGTCATTCATTCAATATGCTTCCCAAACTCATGCATTTTTTCTGAAACCTGACTATTAAACACCTCGTAAAAGTGGCCTAGTGTACATAAATCATTAATTATAGTGCCTACACATTTTTTTTCATATAATGACGCTGTGGTTAAACGTGCTTGACACGTACTTCAATTAATCAAGTATCTTATTTTTCCTCATTTACCATGGAATTGTTCATTTACCATGGACAATTCTCACAAATTCAAGGTAATATGGGATGACTAAGTGATCATTTTGGGAGTATTCCTTCAGATAGAACGCCCTGATGTTTGTGCTTGGGCATAGATCCTCTGGGGAACATGAATATTCACAGCTTTGTTAAGGGTATTTCAAAACTACCTAAACCAAATAGCATCGATAGTCATAGCCGTACAGTAGCAATAGTAGTATCAGAAGTACTAACTTGGCATCCTCCAGCTCTTCTATCCTCATCACGGCGTCCGTCTCGTACTTGGCTCTCCACTGAACCACCTGCCCGTTGGCTTTGGACAGCTCCCTCTGCAGCTCAGCCTTCGCCTCCTGCTCCTCCTCCAGCTGCTCCCTCAGCAGACTGCTGTCGTGATGGGACGTCTGCACTGCATGGGCCAGCGACACACGGGCCTGAAAGACAAACAAATACAACCTTTAACCACATACCAGATACTCTTATCCATAAAAAACTGTTGGTAAAATATCACTCGTCACCTTCAATAATTAGGATACATGTATTTATAATCCTTGCATGGAAGTAGTCATCACATACAGAGCATTTGGTACAACTATTTCCTGAACAGTGTCCTTCACATGCTGATATACAAGAGAGGGAGTTACACAGTCACAAGATGGAGGAATACCGGTTCAAAGCAGTATACAATGTTTAGTTCAGATTAGCTCCACGTCAGAAATGATCATGCTTGTCATATGTCTATCTCCATAGAGGCTGAATCATCATGTTAATCACATAGCTATCATATGCCGAAAACAGTCCTGATGCTCTTCTAGGTAATCATACATCCTGTTAGGTACACAGCTACGTAGGGCCTTTGTTATCATGTGCTACTCTGATATTGGAAGAGTACATTCAGTATTTTCCCAACAAAAACCTTCATCAAAGATAGTTTACTTCTTTGAATCAACGTAAAAGTGTGAGAATGAATGAGTATGTAATGTTACTTTGCTCTGCTCCTCCAGCTGCCTCTTTAGGTCTTCAGCGTTTTGGCACGCCCCCACCTTGGAGCGCTGGAGCTGACTAATCATAGCTTCCCGCTCCTCAAGACGACGGCTGTACTCGGCTAAAGAACAACAAAGATAAGAAGAGAAACAACGTCAAAACAGAGTAGGTTGAGTCCAAGCCCCCAAGAAATGCACCAAACATTGAAGTAAACTTTCATAGTGGCCAAACGGTGGTACTACAACACTTGTGTCAGTCCGTGACATCATTCTGTCACACGAATATCAAATGGTCGGTGACGCAGAGATCAAGGAACAGACGTGACAGCAGCACAGCGACAACACACACGGAGCAGTCTGCTTTCTCCACCAACACCAGTCCAGAACTAACAGCAGAATGACCCGCTCTGAATCAGGCCCTGTCGCTGCGCGTCAGAGACACACAGGGAGGGATTTGTGTTTTTTGAAAAACACTCGTTATCGTCATGTCAGGTTTTTGGTGGATTTAATCAAGTCTTGGATTGCAGAGTATGAATGTCCTCTTGCTATTTTCAGTTGATAAATACTTGTGTAAGTTTGTGAAGGCAGGAGGAAAGCTTCCGCGATCACCGTCTCCTCTCCGTTCCTCCAAACCCCGCCCCCTCCCTGAAAATAATGAGTGACAGGCTGATAGTGACCCGATAGAAACTTTATTATTCACTTAATCACTGATTGAGATATGATGAAGCTAACTTAATCTCATACATTCATGGGATTTATGTAACAGTAAGACAGAGAATGTAAGTGTGCACCCACATGCACTATTTTTGTTTTTATAATGCTATTGTAAATACTCCTGCTGTTTTCAGACTCAAGTCCTGTGTGTGATGCATTCAAGACATTCAGTGTCTTTTTTTTTAACAGAAGACTGTAGCTAGAAGCTGCAGCTAGACTGCAGAAGTATTAGTTTTTTGTTTTTGAGGATGGAACCATTTTCACACACAGATATAGGGAGGCTAGACCTATACAATTAATTTATTATGGTTTATAATTTAATGTCAAGACGAAGAAGAAGAAGAAAAAAGATGGCTGAACAACTGTTCAGTGTCAATCCTGTGGAGATCTCCAAAATAATGTTCAGCTTAAGTCTCAGCAAAACTCACAACATTTCTGGAGCCTTGTAGACCCCGAAAACTATAGAACATTCACCAAGCAGCACTGAAAATGTCTGCTTTATTTGGTTCTGTTCTACATACCTTTGTGAAGCAGCTTTTTCTGACATGAGGCCCAAAAAGATAGTCCTTTACACATTAAGAGAACCTTAGTAGGATATTATGCTGGATAACGGAAATTGTTTGTTTCGTGGTACCATTCTCTGTAACGGCTCTCGCTTTCTGAGTAGAAACGTCGGTCAGTTGTCTCTGCAGCTCCTCCGCTCGGCTCCTGCTTTCGTTCAGCTGGTCCTCATAAACCTTGCACATCTTCTCAGCAGCAGTCTACAAACAGACACACAAACACACACACACACACATGTCATTTCAAAGTTGTTGGTGAATCAGATTTCAAATTGAAGTTGTGGTGCAACAAAATTAAATGTTATCTAGATCTAGAACTGATATTTAAAGAGAGGTTTCAATTTAAAAGTTTCAACTACTTTTTAAATTTGGTGCAACAAGATTTTTTGTTAAAACATGTTTTAATCTGGTTTGAAAATGAATCCTTTTTCCTAATAAGAGTTCAAAACCAGAAACACTTAATATGACCATCCTATCCTTGTAAACAAACTTTTGTATTGCCTCCTTACTCAACATAACAAGTAGGATGATGTTGATCAGGTGTAATACTCCTTAATTTTGTTGAAATACTCCTTTAAATCTGCATAATAGGACATTGTTATCCACCTTGTTCCTGGACAGATGCTCCACGTTGGCAGCCAGGTCATCGGCCTCCAGCCTGTACTCCATCTTCTCCTTCTCCAGTTTCTGTTTGATTCTCTGCAGATTATCGATCTGCTCGCTGAGCTCCGTCACCGCGTCCGAGTGCTTCTTCCTCAGAGTGGCGGCCGTCGCCTCGTGGTGAAGCCCCGCCTCCTCGAGCTCCCGCCGCATCTTCAGGAAGTCGGCCTCCCTCTTCCTGTTTGACATCAAGGTAGTTACAATTTAAAATCACAGGAGCCACGACTCTGTCTGAGTGAAGGCACCTTCCAATCGTCATTACAATTCATTCTGAGGGAACTTGAATGCAGAAATACATTTTTATGACAGTCAAAACCTCCAGGATTTGATTTTAATATATTAATATCATATGAAACTAGAAAATCTAAGCTGACTTCGCTCTTTAAAGTGACTGGTTGTGAGCTTAAGGGTAAGCACAGTCTTGAGAAACGTTTTGATAAATTGACAAAAAGGGGAATTTCTGAGCAGTTGCCAAAACAGAAGTAATCCCAATCCAATCGTTGACAAAATGTAATAGTTTCAATAGTTGTTGTGTCTTATTGTGGTATTTTGGAGTGCTTTTTGATATTTGTATCAATTCGTGAGTGGTGGAAATGTGTTCAATTTGGCACCAAATCTGTGTAACAAATGGTATCAACACAAAAATTCCAGCAACAACTTTCCATTCCTAATCTTCAAAATGTAATAGGCACCAAACCAACCATGACCAGATAATCTTGACATCCTTTTGAACTGCATCTCTAATCAATCTTTTAGATGAGGCATGCCACTTCAATGTGGCATATACTGTACTATTGACTTGCTATATCCCCCTAAAAAAAATACATAAATGAGCCTATGTAAGTTACTATGAGTTGATGCTGCTGACCTGTTGAGAGCGATCTGAGCAGCAGAGGCTCCTCCGGCCTCCTCCAGTCTCTCTCCCAGTTCCTCCAGTTCTACGGAGATGTCGTTCCTCTGACGTTCAGCTTTGGTGCGCCACACCCGCTCTGCATCCAGCGCCTCCTCCAGCTCCTCGATACGAGTCTGAGGAATTGATCACAACTCAGAGTGAGGAAGACGAAAATCAGGAAGCTAACATTTATATTCTGAATTATTACTACTAACCTGCAGCTCTTTGATCTTCTTCTGATAAGCAGCACCCAAACTCTGTTCATCCTCCAGTTTGGATTGAATCTGAACCGTTTCAAAGTCTTTTCTTTAGGGAGCAATGGAAAGAGACGGAAAGAGAAATGAAAATACCACATAATTTGTAGTGTCAGCCTTTGTTCAAACGTAACGTCATAATGTGTTAGTAGAGCTTGGTCCTTATGGAGAATTTGTCTAAAAGAAAAAGATAAAATCATTGGCTAAATACAACTTAAAATCTACCAGCTCCAGATATATTTGTCTTACTTTTTCATTTTCTCCTCCATCTCTTCCTTCTGATTCTCCATGTTCTTCACTGAGTCAATAGAAAGCTTCAGATCCCCCTCCAGCTTCCGTTTGGATCGTTCCAGATCAATCCGCAACTTCTTCTCAAGCTCCAAGGAACTTTCTACCTATAGGGAAGAAAGGGGGATGCTGTCAGACACCAGTACCTTAACCCAGTGGTGTACTAAAACCCTAGAAGACACTTTATGTTGGTTTTACTTAATTTGCTACCCATCTGCTAGCCAATCTAATGACCATAAGATGGTTGAGTAGTAGTAGTAGACCGTTTTGGTGGTCCTTGGGAAGTATCTACTGGAGCTTTAGGATTCAAGTTGTCATAAAGAGATAACAAAAGGTCCATTAGGTGGTATTTATGGTCACCTAATGGGCTTAATGTGGTCTTTAGGTTGTCCTTTTGGTCCTAGAAAACTCAAGCCTCTAGTGGCCTTTGGGGTGGTTGTAGAGGTCCTGTTGTGGTCATTGAAGAGGTCCAATTGGTCATTTAGGAGATCCTAGAGGTCTTTAGTTGTTTCTGTTGGGGACCGTAGTTATCCTTTAGGAAATTCAATAGGTGATGAAAGAGTTCAAATCAAGTTCCTTTAGAAAGTTACAATGGTCCTCAGGTTCCCACTGACCATCAGGCAAGATTCAGAGATCCTTAAGGTGGTAATTTCACAGTCATAGTACATTCTGTTGAAAAAAGTCAGTATACTATTTTTTCAAAAAAAGTCATAATTTAGTAAAGTCATAGTATAGTTTGTAAGAAAAGTCACAATTTAGTATATGTCAAAAGTCATGATATAGTTTGTAAAAAAAAAGTCATAGTATACTATGTCAAAAAAAGTATTTAAGGAGGTTTTAGATGTCTTGTAGTTGGTTACTTTGGTCACCAAGGAGTGTGTAGTATTGGTTCTGGGGGTTCTTCAGGACCTTCAGGAATGAGGTCATCATTAAAGAGTTTCTTTAGGAGGCCATTAAGGAGGCTCTATGGGTATTTTACAAATAGATCTTTAAGACAATTCTAGAGGTCTTTTAGATGGTTCTAGAGATCATTGGCAGAAAACAATAATGGCTCCAAACAGCTACCTGGAGGTACTCCAAATGAAACGTGTACTTTCATTTATAATGTTGTATAAATGTAAAACTTTAAGTAGAAAGACGGATAAACATTAACACAGTTGTTCAAATCTGGACAGACAGTTTTATTCATCATTTTCTTTAGGTCACTTTTTACTTACATTGTCCACTTGTTGCTCCAGCCGAGCTTTGGCCTTGGCCAGCATGTTGACCTTGTCCTCCTGGGCCTGAAGGTCAGTCAGAGCCTGCTGGTGAGCTTCCTGCAGGGCCACTTTCTCTCTGGTCAGAGACGCTATGGATTCATCCAGAACACACATCTCATTGGACAGGTTCTTCACCTGGGCAAAAATAAAATAAAAAAATCATCAATTGTAGCAGACAAAGGCTCTCAAGCTAAAAAACAAATAAAATAAAATAAAAATAGTTAAGTAAAGGAACCATGCAGTGATACATGGTTGTAAATGTACATACTTTGTTCTCCAGTCCATGTCTCTCTTTCTCCACTTTAGCCAGAGTCATCTCCAGGTCGTCCACGTCTTTCTTCAGGGATATCACCTCCTCCTCCAGCTGACGTTTCTTGGACGTCAGCGTGGCCGTCATCTCCTCCTCATCCTCCAGACGTTCCTGCGCTTCCTTCAGCTTCGACTCCAGAGAGATTTTGGACTGAATCAGCTGGTTGCAGCGGTCTTCTGCATCGGACAGGCTGTCCTGCTCCTGGATGATTAAAAACATGAGACATTTTAGAGATATTGAAAACAAGATTAAGAGAGATTAACTAGTCTCACGTCAAATTGATTCATCTACTTTAGGAAATCCTTTATTTTCATCTGAATAAGTAAAAGTCAAATTTGGAGATAAATGGTATGGATTAGATAGCAACAAACTGCAAACAAATAACCCAGGAAGATCTAGCAGACTTGTAAACACACCCATGAGGATCCCATATAACTTCATTTTATAAAACCTTGTTAACAAACAAACTTGAAAGATGTTAAATTGTGACATGACATTCATTTTCAAATATTATAAACGTGCAACCAATAACATTTCGTTGAGTTTGAGTTATGGGTAGACACAATTTGCATGTGAATAGTATAGTATATATTGATTGGACTTTCCAAAGTATGGTATTTAAATCCTTTTAATTTCAGTGTTACTCACAGCTTGGAGCTGCAGAGACAGGTCGTCTTTCTCCAGAACCAAAATCACCTGACGCTCCTCCGCCTCCACTCGCTTTATCTCTGACCTGACCGAGAAATTACAACAGATGGTGATTAGTCATATATCTGTGTGGATGTAGTTCATTTTACTCAAATAACCCTGCTTTAAAACATGTAAATAATAATGTACACAGAGTTTAAAGAGCCGACCGGTGGACAGACCTGTCAAAGGCCTCTTTTAACTTGTTGTACGCTTCTTTAAGGGCAGCCAGTTCTTTCTCCACCTGGGCGCTCCTGAGCATCGGACGCAGCTTGTAGAACAACATCATCCAAGGCCAAGTCCTCACAGAGAAGAACGCTCTGAGGTTGAACTGGATCACCAGTACAGCATCCCTGAGAGGAAGAATTATAGACCACACTTGTGTTTTTACCCAAAGAAATATCATACACTTACATTTTTGCTGCTACACTGTATTTTATCAATAATCTATCTGCTGGTTGTTATATTGACCTTTGAATCATCATCTTTTCTCGGGCCATCCTCATCAGCTTCCCTCTGGCCATGGCCTGAACAATTGTGAGGATCTCAGACAGACGGGTGTCCCTCATGTCCTCCAAAAGACCCAACAGACCCGCCTTAAAAAACACCTGAAGAAAAAAGACAGAACAGTTTGTCTTTTTTTTCATATGATATGTGGTATTAACAGTAGACCCAGGAAGCATTCAAATAATGTTGGTAACACTTTATATTAAGGTACACAAATTAACCATCAACTAGTTGTTAATTAACATGCATATTAGCATATTGGCTCTTTATTAGTCATTATAAAACACTTATTAATGCCTTATTCTACATGACCATATTCTACAAGTAATAAGCCATTAGTTGAGAGTTTTTCCTCAATAACCCTCTAAGTAGTGCTTATTTATTGCAAGTAAGGAAGTTGTTGTACATGAGTTTTGGTCTTAATATGCTCTGCTCAATATGGGCCTAATAAGGCAGTAGTACACAAGAATAGTAATTCTCCCATAATAACACTTAACAAATATGATCTATTCTTATGTAACAAGACATTAAACTATAAGTGTTAATTGTGTCTAAATAACTCAAAATTAGGTAGGCCTATTTATATCTAAGAATATGTTTTGGGGTATTGAAAGTTCAGCTACCAATAGCAAGGTGATATTGCAACACAGTCTCACGGCATTTCGTGTTATAGTCACGAAATTAATCTATTGATTCGTGTTCACCAACACGATTTCGCCATTTTTTTCGTGTCACACAGAACGATTTTAAAAGCAATGTAAATAATAACAAATTAGAAGGAAAAACAGATTTAAAAAAATACAGATTTAAGTATTCTGACACAGAACGATTTTAGAAGCAATGTATTTATATTGGTAGTATGTTTCATGCCTGCACCAAATAATAACAAATTAGAAGGAAAAAAAGATGACAAAAAATACAGATTTCAGTATTCTGAGGCTCTGAGCCCCATTTCTTTTCCTCACTGACGGCAAAAAAACTCAGACATTATACAATTTCAAATAAAAGGGATAGGGTTAGGCTTAGGGTAAGATATTGAGTAAGAAAATGTTTTTATGAACCACACAGCTTCTGGTCTTCCAAGACCCGACCGGACAAAAAGATGTGTTGCAGGCACGAAACATACTACCAATAGAAATACATTGCATTTAAAATCGTTCTGTGTGACACGAAAAAAAGGTGAAAATCGTGTTGGTGAACACGAATCAATAGATTAAATTAATTTCGTGACTAATAACACGAAATGCCGTGAGACTGGGTTGGATATTGACCTGTATGTTTCATATTTGCATATTTGTAACATTTGTACTGAAGGTTAGACAGGAAACCGGGTACAGGAAGTAGGAGAAAGTGAACTGAATAGCATGGCAGTAGACATCCATGAGTAGATTGCGACTGATTTTCCCTATGCAACCTGAAGAGTAAAAGGGTCTAGTCCGTCAGAAAACAATGACTGTAAGTGTAACTGTAAGCCTTACACTTACACTGTAAGGATTAGTAACATGAATTGTGTTTATGTGATGACATTTGGAGATGTTTAAACACAATGAGAAAATGCGTTAGCATTCGCACTAGCATTTGCGTTAGCATTCACGCTAGCGTTAGCATACACGGTAGCGTTAGCATACATGCTAGCATTAGCCATACTAGCCTGTATACATGCTTATTGCACAGCTAGCATTAGCTATATTTACCTTGTTTACACTTAGCGGTCCTATGTGTTAATCTGTGTATGTTACACTTGCATGTATGAGATCATTAAGTGCCTTGTAACTTCTTTTTTTATAGTTTCACTCCGTTTGAATGTCAGTGGACTGCAAATAAGTCAATAAACTTGACATGTTTTGGTATGTGTCTGAACCTCTCATTCGTGGTTCATTAATAAAACAGATATGTCAACCTGTGCCTACATTGTTCATGTACTGTTGAGGTTAATTTCAGTAGTTGTGTGCTATAATGTATTTACAAAGTGTGAAGAGGAAGCAACTTTAGAATAGGGAACCTGTTCAGGTCAATTAGAGTCAAACTACTAGCTTATTGGTTATGAACAAGACTTCACTTTAACATAGGGAACATATTCTTAGATAGAAATACCCAATTAGAGTCAAACTACTAGCTTATTGGTTATGAACAAGACTTCACTTTAAAATAGGGAACATGTTCTTAGATATACATACCTAATTTTGAGTTATTTAGACACAACTAAGACTTATAGTTTCATGTCTTGTTACATAAGAATAGATCATATTTGTTAAGTGTTATTATGGGAGAATTACTATTCTTGTGGTACTACTTCCTTATTAGGCCCACATTGAGCAGAGCATATTAAGACCAAAAGTCATGTACAACAACTTCCTTACTTGCAATAAATAAGCACTAATTAGAGGGTTATTGAGGAAAAACTCTCAACTAATGGCTTATTACTTGTAGAATATGGTCATGTAGAATAAGGCATTAATAAGTGTTTTATAATGACGAATAAAGAGCAGACTAGCTGATGGGGAATTTGTGTACCTTAATATAAAGTGTTACCATAATGTTTGCTGTTGTATTAATCACAGTGCTGTACCTTAGTGTGTCCGAACTTGTACTGGCTGTGGTCAATGTCTAGAGAACCAAGCAGTTTCTCCACAGCCTTTCTGCTGTCCACAAACGAGTCCTCAGGAATTGCATTAGGATTGAGGATGCGGTAACTGAGAAAGAAAATTATAAATGGGTTATTTATGAGAAGCAGTCTCGAAAGTACTTACAGAGGGAAAACCCTGATGACTTAACCTGTTAAGCCCTGAGCCTGTTTTTCAGGCTTTTTTTAAAAAAGGGTTCAATTAATAATCTTTTTTCTCAAAGTAATGATAAACCTGTGAGTTGGATGTAGAAAAGTCAGAACAATATAGATGTTTTTTATTTTAAAGAAAATTCAGATTTTACATAGTAAAAAACTGTAAATTATAGTGTCCGTCCTAAAATTATTTTTTACTTATAGTGAAACTACCCTTGGATGATGGTAAGGTAGTAGACTAAAAGCTTTAGGAATCCAAAGTACAACATATAATAAGTACCCTGTATCAAGATTGATGCAAAACAAGTGACATTTGACCTTTTTAGAGAGGTTTAGCCAAAAACACTCCACCTCTGAGGTGATTTGGGTGGAAATGTTTTTTTTTCCATATCTCTGGCCCCCCTTTGTCGATTTTGATGGTTGACACCTCTTTCTGACCGTTAGAGCCAATATAATCGAAGGGGGAGTCCCCCACACACACTCATTGTAAAACAAAAAGGTGGGGGCTTTGCGCATGTAATTTTGCATTAGAGTGAAACTATTTCTCGCTCTGACATCTAGAAACGGAAAAGCATGGATTATCAATCTCATTGCTCATGGATTATCAGAAATCCTTTCAAAGGGACACAGACACATTGGATTAACCTATGGATTAACTTCAGCAGCGTTTTTATCGTTTTAATGCCATTGAAGACCACTTTGGAGAGACTACAGAGCCAAAGTAAGCATGTTAGCATTTTTAGCTACCTAGCGCCACATGTTTTGATGTCTGTTTTTGTTTATAACGTCGCAATTTCGTATAATTCAGTGATAATGAGGGTACCCTTCGATTCTGTGTCACCTCACAATGTGAAACGATGTCATGGATTTGGAGAAAAGATAAATAATAAGGTTTTGTGAGTGATTTTCGGTGTAGTAATCTGTTAGCATTTTTCGCTCGTTGCTAATTCAGAGGCTCAGTGTTAGCATTGTGGGTTTTCTTTTGAAAAATAAATAAAAATTATCAGTTAGATGAGTTTCTTCCCGTTACATGGATATAAAACATTCATAGTTTATTAAATGAACGTGCTCTCAGACACTGTTTCCTGCAAGATGTTGCGGAAGTGCCCCGGTACCGGGGTCTCTCGGGCTTAACAGGTTAAAAGACAAAACTGATCAGTAAAACAACGGAAATGTAAACCTGTGTGGTTAGGTTTGGGACTGACCGTTGTTTGAACTCAGCATACAGGATGCGATTTGGGAAGCCCTTCCTGCAGATCCTGATCCCCTCGAGGACTCCATTACACCTCAGTTGGTGGAGGACCAGGAAAGGATCCATCAAACCTGGAGAACAGATAAGGATTCTTGAAAGATCTTAAAGGTCACCTATTATGCAAAATCCTCTTTTTCATGTCTGTTATACATAAACATGTGTCCCCTCTGTGTAAAGAGATTCTGAAAGTTTCAGCAAAAAAAGATTTGCTCACTTTTTGTCCTGATCCATTTATATAAAAACCTATCTGAAAATGAGCTGATCAGATTTTGGCCACTTTATGATGTCATAACGATGTTTTTGCTTGTTTAACCATTAGCCAATAACCAACCAAGGTAACCCCACCCCCCACCTTATCACCTGAATCTCTTCATAGAGCACCATTGAGTTATTTTTAACCAAATATCTCTCAGAGGGGCGTGGGGAGTGGCTCCTTATTTTCATCTAAAGTAAAAGACAGAGAATCAGCCCTTTTGAAACAGAGGGGATTATGGGATGCTACAATGCACGATCTGTTTGGTATTTCAGACAAACACTTCAGAGACATGTTTTGTATATATCTGAGACTTATAATATATTGATGAAAAACAGTATAATAGGGGACCTTTAATTGACTGTGCCAAAAATAAGATTCTATCTGAAGTGCTTTCACAGAATGGGAAACATTGATGCTAGGTTACTTTTACTGTAAACGTGTGGCAGTAACTTTTAGTTTTGCTGCTGTTGTTTGGTTACCTGGACTCTTGGAGTTGTTGGGGATGATGCAGCGCACAAAGTGAGGCTGAGTGTTGCGGAGGTTGGCCATCAGCTTCTTTAGATTCTCCTGCATTTAAACACACAAACAAACAAACAGTTGGAGAACATCTATCCTGTATGTCAAGAGTCTCAAGCTGCAACAGTAAGTCGATGTGGATGCTGCTTTTATAATTGCACGTAAGCCGCATCCCCTTTCTCGGAATGACAAAAATGGCAGCAAGCCCCAAAACCAAACTTTCTGATCAACAGTTATTATATTCTGATTAAGGCTGTGTTTTTAAAAACATAGACACTATCAGTATTTTGTCTGTTTATTTTATGTAAGTACATGATTCTGTTTTGCTTTCCCGCAGGTCTGATCAACAGTCAACTCACCTTGTTGAGCTGTGAAACCGTTTGGAAGGAAGCAGCTCTCCTTTTCTTGTGTTTGCCTTCAGCATTTGGTTCTCCAGCTGAAACAACAGAAATAATTATACCTGTTTACAACGTACACAGTTACACCATGTTCACCTGTATTTCTTATATCTCTTTCCTTTAAAGTGTGCGGTTCTGCTCTTGTTTGGATTGTTTGGAGTCTGTTGTTCAGTTTGTTTATCTATGAAGTGTAGTTACCCATGTCAGAGCTGATGTAATCCCCAAACAGTCCAGCCATTAGTTTGTGGGAGGATTTCATGAACAGAGTCACAACCGTCTCATTCAGAGGATCTCTGTTCTTATCCAGCCATCCTGTGATATTGTATGGAACCTGTGGGAAATACAAATACAGAACAATTTTGATAATATATTGATTATTTTATAGAATTCTCCAATGTGATATAACTCCATACAGGCGCTTCTATGTGAATTCTCTTTATTATATCCCATAGTCTCCTTTGTGTCAATCAGTACGTGTCTAAGCAAACAAAAATAAGGAGTTCCCCAAGGCTCTGTCCTTGGGCCTATTCTTTTCAGGATTTACATGCTCCCATTAGCTACATTTTAAGTAATCCAACATTTTTCTTATTATATTATTGCAGATGTTTTAAAGGTTTACATAACGACTGAGATAGGTCCAAAATAAGCAATCATCTAATTTGCCGAGTTTTCTAGATAAAACACAATAAATGTTTTTGTTACCAAAGTACTTATCTTGAATCCCTAATACCAGAATCACAAGTGTGGTTATGTTACAATAAAAGGTCTTGTGTCTTAAAAATACCTTTAAAATGTTTTGACACTTTCATCGTAACCAGTGAAACTTACTAAATGTCCATATATTTAAAAATGTTCACAACGAGATGGAAACCAGTTGGCCAGTTCTAATTGGTGCCTGACTAAGCAAAGTACCTCTAACAGGATGAAGAACAATAGAAAATACTCACCACTCCAGCATAATGAACAACCTCAAAGTGGCTCTCATATTTGCGCTTCTTGTCCGGCCGCGGACGCAGGAAGTTGGGCGACTTCCCGTGATGGTTGTCGTACAGTTTGGTTTTGAAGCTGTTGTCCGTGGCCTTGGGGAACATACACTCCTCCTCCAAGATGGACAGAATACCCATAGGCTGAAAAATATCCTCATTAACATGTGATTGTATTTTTGACCATGGAGAATCATTCACTGTGATCTGACTTCTCTTGTACCTCGCCTATTTAATAAAACCTACCCCTATGATGTCAAATACTTCCACTTTTAAAAAGAAATTAATTAATTCAAGTGAAAACACACAGACACACCCGTTCTATGAGGTCAATGCAGGCCTGTAGGTCCAAACCGAAGTCTATGAAGGTCCACTCGATGCCCTCCATCTTGTACTCCTCCTGCTCCATGATGAACATGTGGTGGTTGAAATACTGCTGCAGCTTCTCGTTGGTGTAGTTGATACACAGCTGCTCAAAGTTATTGAACTACAGAAACAGAGACAAACAACAGTTATGTGGCTTTGTATCACAGGCAGAAAGAGATAAAGCAGAGATTGTATAAATATTTAAAGCATATGTCCAAGAAACCCCAACTGCCCCATTTAGAAAATGTTCAGTTAACCCTAACCCGATAGTTTATCATGTTTCTTTTAAGCCATTTTACAAAAGAAAACGGTGCAGAAAATGGTTTTAACAGATCTATTTTGTAATGTATTGGTTTTCTTTATCTAATTTTTGACCCAGGCTTAAGTTATCTTCCTGGGAAGGTCACTGAAGCTAACTGAGCAACAATGCTAAACTTGATAAACTACCAAGTTAAAATGGATGAATCTCTTAGTTGGATCGATGCATCTACAGAGATAGGTCCAGGATATGTTTAGCAAAGCACAAAGACTCAAGGCAGGTAGACACAATTGTTGGATCTTGACTAGATATATGTGTCACTCTCTCCTCTTTACCTCAAAGATCTCAAAGCCGGCGATGTCGAGAACTCCGATGAAGTACTGGCGAGGCAGAGCGGTGTATAAGGAGATGTTAATGCGCCCCACCAACCACTTAAACATACGGTCATAGGTGGCTTTGGCCAGGGCTGCCACTGCATAGTAGACCTACACAGAAAAAACAATGAGAAAGGTCAATGATAGAAAAAATAAATCAGTTTTTATGTAGACAATAGACGTATTATTTGATTGATACCTGTTCTACAGTCTGCCCTTTAACGATGTACTCGTGTCCAACTTTGACGCGGGGGTTCAGCAGGCCTTTCAGCAGCTCCGCAGAGCTGATGCCCATCAGATAGGCTGCTTTATCCACACCTTAACACACACACAACACACACATATCATCTCATCTGCCATTAGTACCCATTAATGTATAAATGAAACTTATCAAAAAGCAAAAGAAGTGCAAAACCCATCGATGCAATTACAATGCCCATTTGAATATTTAGTGCATGGTTACAAATAATTGGCTTGCCTTGAAATCAGTAACAGGTTTCTAATAATTTGAAATGGATATCTGTCTATATCTGAGTCTAAATATAACTGAACTGTTACAAATTCCTCCCATATCTGGCCACGCAAAGATCCAGAGCACATTTTAACTTGTATTGCTTATTGTTTTTAAATGTTATTCTTATGCTTTCTTTGTAATAATTTAGTTTACTTAATTTGAAATGTACTTTATAAACAAAGATACTTTGCCTTGTTATATATCTGCTTTCTCTGTCACAAAATTATTGATGTATCTTTGTGAAAATGACAGGTTTTCATACTTTACTAAGCATTAGCTGGAGTTATATCTGATATTCACAATGTGTGAACGTGTGTCTTACTCTCGGTGCCGTCTGCATCGGCCTGCTCCTCTCTCGGCCTCTTCTTGAACTTCATGTTTCCAAAGTGCATGATGGCTCCAACGATCTTATAGCAGCCGTACTTCTCCTCCGGAGTGAAACCCAGCGTGTCCATGGCGTGCTACACACACATGTACAGAGGTTATAGTAGAGAACAGCAGAGGTGGGAAGTAGTGGAGTACAAATACTTCGCTACTGTACTTAATTACATTTTTCTGGTATCAGTACTTTACTCCACTACTTATTTTTCTGATGACCTTTTACATTTACTTCTTACATTTTTAACACAAATACCTGTACTTTCTACTTCTTACATTTTCAAAACAGGCTGGTTACTTTAGTTTGAATGTGTGTTTTGGTGGCGTGATCATTATTATTTAGAGTCATTGCGTGCCTATTGATTTGAACACGATCCGTGTATCCATCATTTCCTGGTCTTCTCTAAAGAAGAGGGACCAATGAAAACGTTGTCATGTTGCCGTTGTTCAGCATGGAAACATTCATTAGCTAACAATGACATTATTGTTCTATTAATATAAAGGGAGGTCAGGTACTCTTTAAACAGCTGGTAGTTATGGGTACTTTTTACTTAAAGTGGACCTATCATGCTATATTTAAATGATATATTGTAGGGCCATACCTATATAAGGTATATTTATACGTTTCTGTTTTCAAAATACCAAACAGATCATGCATTTTAGCCATGCCTCATTTCGCTCTATTTGCTGTTCTCCAGCCCTGTTTTTGCAGGGGCTGATTCTGTGAGCTGCAGCTGACTACGCCCCCCTGCAGGAGAGGGGAGCCGCTCTGATCAAGTCAGAAGAGGGGGAGAAAAATAGATCTCCGTCCTCCGTGTTTTATTTAGTGGGAATGCTGATACAGCATTCCAACTATATGTTATGCTACGGACAAAAAGTTTATTATTCCGTCGACTTATTTTGGCCCTCTTCTCCTCCCACATTCAACATCGCAGAAACTCCGTTCAAACATCAAAACGTTCAGCTCGGTCGGGAATCGCAGGCTATTACTTTTATCATTCATAACTTTCATAATTCCAGAGATACATCCCATAATTCATCACATTTTTAACCATTGAAGTCAATGGAGAAAATCTTCAGACTTGAACAATCTTCATGCGACTTCAACTGCTAACTGTTCATTCATACTTTCACTCAGAAACCTCATTCCAACTTTAAAATGTTAGACATCTTTCTGACATTATTCGTGTAACACAACTTTTAAATCTGATTCTTACTTTTAGAGATATTAAACATTGTTCAGACCTTGTTAAAGAGGTTTTCTTCAGATTTTAACATTAACTAGAGTGCGTGATGTCACAGCTAGAGTGGAGCAAATCTTGAAATTTGCCTTCATATATTTTTTTAAAACTGCCATAATTCCCAAACCCCACATTCCTGAGACATACTTTTTTCATGACAAACGTAGGAAAACACCTCGTAGCTTGAAAAATGACAAATAATTAAGCAAAAAATAATTAAACAAAATGCCTCTTGAGGGCATGAAGTGACAAAAATTTTCAACATGTCTCCATTAAAGCCCATTGTAATTTCAGGCAGATATTTCCTCACAGCAGCAGCCGCACACCTTTAGTTAAACTGCCAAAAAGGCCACATTATTAACACGAAAGTACACAAAAATTACACTTCAGATACTCACCTTCCTTGACATGCTTCACGTTTTGAAATTTCACAGATATCTGTTATCGTTCTTCCACAAAACGTTCACATGTAAGAGGTTTATCTCTCATTCAGAACAATGCAAACCTTTTGATCTCTACAGAGCTCGTTAGCTCAACTATAAACACCTGTGTAATGGAACACAATGATGTCATCACTCCAACTGACATGCTCAGAGCAGCAGACTTCAGATAATGGTTAATGGTCGTGCCCTCAACAGCTCTACGTCAATTATGGGGTGTCATCATATGCCGTTCAAGAGAAGAGGGCGATCAAGAGTCAGTTCTAACTGTTCATTTCATTCTCTCTCTCTCTCTCCTCTCTCTCCTCTCTCTCTTCTCTCTCTCTCTCTCTCTCTCTCTCTCTCTCTCTCTCTCTCTCTCTCTCTCTCTCTCACACACAATGTTTCAAACGGCCCAAAACTTCACAGGTTTGGTAACGATGCAGCCATCAACGCATCTAAGCGTATTATGGGGTGTCATCAAATGCCGTTGCCATGGCGACAGACCACTCGCCATGAAAAACGATGTCGCTGTAAATCCAATGGACACGGTCCAATCATCCCCTAATCTTCACTTGTATATCACCGGTCCATGCCTCAACAGCTCTACGCCAAATTTGAAATCTCACCATATGCCGTTTCCATGGAAACGCATCCCTCGCCATAAAACACAATGTCCCTTTAACTCCTATAAAAATGTTCAAAAAGTGCTCAAAATTCACATGTGTGCTAACAGTCCAGCCGTGAAGACATCTACGAGACAGTTTTGAGATTTCTTCAAATGCCGTTGCCATGGCAACACACTGCTCGCCATGAAACACGGTTTTCTCATAACTTCAGTGAAAATGCTTCAAACGGCCCAAAACTTCACAGGTTTGGTAACGATGCAGCCATCAACGCGTCTAAGCATATTATGGGGTGTCATCAAATGCCGTTGCCATGGCAACAGACCACTTGCCATGAAGCACGATGTCGCTGTAAGTCCAATGGAAACGGTCCGATTGTCCCCCAAACTTCGCTTGTATATCACCGGTCCAGCCCTCAACAGCTCTACGTCAATTATGGGATTTCTTCAAATGCCGTTGCCATGGCAACACAATGCTCGCCATGAAACACGGTTTTCTTATAACTTCAGTGAAAATGCTTCAAACGGCCCAAAACTTCACAGGTTTGGTAACGATGCAGCCATCAACGCATCTAAGCGTATTATGGAGTGTCATCAAATGCCGTTGCCAAGGCGACAGACCACTCGCCATGAAGCACGATGTCGCTGTAAGTCCAATGGAAACAGTCTGATCGTCCCCCGAACTTCGCTTGTATTTCACCGGTCCAGCCCTCAACAGCGGCCCAAAACTTCACAGGTTTGGTAACGATGTAGCCATCAACACATCTAAGCGTATTATGGGGTGTCATCAAATGCCGTTGCCATGGCGACAGATCATTCGACATCAAGTTAGTTCAAAAGTTTGCAGTTCAAATATTCTGCTGCTTTTCCAAGCCTTTTTACTTTCTTTTCTTCACTCATCACACATTCAAGCCCCCAGTGTTCATGTATCATTTCAATCTAAATTCTTCACTTTCTTCTTACACATTACATTTCAGCATAGCAGTTTAGCGTCAGCTTTTCAGCATAAAGCATTCTTCAGGAATTGCATTCTCTAGTTATAGCCTATTATTATATAGAGTCGTTATTCATTTGTTTTAAAGCTCAATAAATAACAAAGAAGACCTTTGACTGGCACTTTTCTAATTTTGTCCGGAAGATTTAAACTTTAACGGACATCTTGACCGGCGAAAGAAAACCTAACTGAAACTCTGCCGCACGGTCCCCTCGTTACTCGGAAGAGGCGGAGAGGTGGGTGTTTGTCATCTGCTGGTGGACTAACCGGAGATAATTACAGTACTTGCCTCGACGGGGAGGGATTGCATTGAATTACAGCAGCGGGAGCAAATGCTTGCCTCGGGGGGGGAGAAAAAAAGCCACAGTGGAGAATAAACAGAAGGGTAACCATGGTAACCATGCACGGGAAGTCTTCTTCGCTGCTTTTGTGGCAGACTACAGCGCCACTTACAGGCCTGGCATATGTACTACAGCGTCTCCAGCGCTTTCGAGCGGCAATGGCCGGCCGTGGCCCAACCCCACATTCCCCTGATAGGTGGAGAGTTGGCCCAATAGCCGTAGCGCCACTGTCCTGACGTCAGGACAGTGTTCAAATCTGGATCAGTTTTTATCAGATCCGTTGCAGCCCCTTTTTTAGAGATTTGGGTATGGAGGAAAATAGAGAGGGTTGTGTTTTCTGACACTTGGTGAGTTCCCTGGAACACCGGGGACACATATTCATGTATAAAAGACGTACAAAAGTGCATTTTGCATGATAGGTCCCCTTTAAGTACATTTCAAAGCCCATACTTCTTTACTTTTACTTGAGTAAAGAAGTTTAGTCAGTACTTCTACTTTTACCAGAGTATTTTTAAACTTATTTAAACACGAGTATCTGTACTCTGCTTGAGTAAAGGATGTGTGTACTTTTGCCCTCTCTGCAGAACAGTGTGTTTTTCATGGGTTCCAGAGCGTGTTTCTTACATCAGTGAGTTTCAGCTCCTCTCCATCGTCAATGCCTTCTACTGTGGTCACACCCTGGGAGCAGAAGTGGTAATCGTGGGCGTTGGTGGTCACCAGCAGCATGTCTGCAACACAGGGCAGACACTTTATTATCTACCATTGAATAATAGCTCTTAGCTATGCAGATAAGCAGAGACTAGACAGGTTATTTCATGCTCTTTCTGCATATCATGTATTTCTGTTTGCCATGTATATAAATGTTATGTTCATAAATGTTGTATGTGACGGGACTACGGATGGAAACTAGCTCAAAGCTAAAAATCCGGCTCATTTACATTTAAAAACATTATTTTGTTTAAAATGTTCATTAATGTGCACTGTCCCGGTTCAAATAAACAATTAAATGAAATGAAAGTTATCATGCATATTTTAAGACATATATTTGATACATGCACTGATATTGATTGATGTGAATCTTTACCTATTAGTTCTGGTTTCTGATTGGACAGGATCTGGTAGTAGATGTGGTAGCTTCTCTCTTCTGACTGCTGGAACACAACTCTGGACTTTTCCAGAAGATCTAACGAAAACACACATAAATACACTTACTCAAGTGGACTGTACTACTATACTATTGAATACAAGTAAAAAGAATAATGGAATAACTTGTGTTTTCTAAGGTATAATGGCAAACACAGCTTAAAGTGTGCTGACTAAATGTAAATACTTTCATTATCAGACTTCAAATTAATTTCAAGCTAGCAAGGACAGTTGTAGGGAATCTGACAAATCCTACTCACAGATGTTGATGTCAGCAGATGCCAGCTTTCCTGTCGGTCCAAAATGAATTCTGATGAACTTTCCCTGAGACGCACAAACACAGAAACAAAGTCTTTGTCACACAACACGTCCCCCTCAGCTTCAGCCTCGGCCTTTAAGATTTGAAACTCACAAAGCGCGAGGAGTTGTCGTTGCGGATGGTTTTGGCGTTACCGAACGACTCCATGGCGGGATTAGCTTCAATGATCTGGTCCTCTAAAGACCCCTAGACACACAGAGAGAGAAGCTTATACACTGCACTTATGAGACACATTAAATCCTTCAAAATAAAATTAGTTTACAGATAAAGTTAAGAATGTGACCTACTCCTTTTTTCAGATTTTCTCCCATAGCAGCAACGATGGCAAAGTACTGAATCACCCTCTTGGTGTTGACTGTTTTCCCTGCGCCTGATTCACCACTGACAGGAGGAAGCAACAAGAGTCAGATCAAATAACAACACAACGCTGATTAAGGTTTTCTTTATGTTGTGGTTTATAGTGTATATTTTGACTTTATGACGTTGCATTTGTTGCAAAAAAATGCCTATACTTACGTGATCAACATCGACTGGTTCTCACGATCTGTGGGGTAACATTTAAAAAGATGAGTACAGTAGCTGAAAATATTCTTAATACTGAAAGGTTCCAAAAACTTTAAAGTGTTATTGTTTTTTAGTTCAGCCATCTTAGGAGACTTAGGACCAGAGGAGCATGAATCTAGCTCTGTATTTAACAGTTTTACAATTTAGGTGATGCATGTTTTCTGTCATGGAGAGAGTTTGATTTGTACTCAATTGATACCACAGTACTTTACATAAACTCAAATGTAACAGTGATATAATGGATTTTGAGTTGCATTGACAAACTACTTTTAATTCTAGTTAGCCTGGAATTGTAGTTAGCCTGGAATTAAAATAAGTTTTACAATTTGGCAATAGAAATGAATGAATTAACTCTATGAAACAACTTAAGGAGATGTTCTTCTGTAATGGAGAAATGGACATTTGAATAGTGCCAAAGTATCTAACAGTAGAAACACTAACAATGGGGTGTAAGGCCAGTTAGCCTTTATCTCACCAGGACAGTTGATTAATGAAATACTGATAGCACGTTAATGTTAGAGGTCAGAGGTCACAGGACACTCACTCTTCAGCAGGTCGGTGTAGGCGTTGTCAGCGACGGCGTAGATGTGTGGCGGTGTTTCAAGACGACGCCTCCCTTTATACGCTGCTATCACCTGAGTGGAGTAGACTGGCAGCCATTTGTACGGATTGACCGCCACACAGAACAGACCGGAGTACGTCTGGAACAAAGACGGTGAGAATTGAGAGATGAGGAGAGGATGGGAAGAAAACATTTTGATAAACATGAGAGTAGTTTGTGCTAATCCCTGTGGTGTTTTGTGTGTATTAATAATAGTACTAACGTAGACCATCCACATGCTGTATCTCCTCCTCATGTTGAACAGCACAGACGCTTCGTTCAGGTGAGTCAACATGGCCATGTCCTCCATCATGTCAAACTTCGGAGGGTTCGTTGGCTGGAGGGCGTCTTCTTTTACCACCAGAAACTAAAACATACACACATTTAACACAGAGTTTTAAATGTTCATCAGAGTAACAGCGCTACAGAGATCCAAGAGATCTGTTTATGTCCCAATTAGTACATTTACATCAAAAATGTTGACGCGACAGGTCTTATTTTGTGTCAAAGATCTTAATATGACTTCTTCTTTGAAACAAAAATCTAGTATTGGTGTGCTAAGCATGTAAACAATTAGTACAGTCAGATTAGGAATGCAAAGTGAATGGATGGTTCAAACCATACTGGTACACGGTACTAATACTGACGAGTCGACCTGCATAACTTATATATGAAGTAAAACATCAATAAGGAATTGAAATGTCATTGAAAAACAGTCTTATGGGTAAATGACATCGGTAATTGTCTAACTGACCCGTCCGTCCTTTGTCTCCACAGTGGATTTGTCTCCATTCAGCTCTTTGATCTCCACCTCCACGTATGCTTCCACATCATCAGGCAGCCAACTACGCTTCGTACCTGGAAAATGACATTATACCGTTTTTTATTCAGTGCTCAGTATATGCAACACATATATTATATAGATATACAAAGATAGAGGTATAAACAAATGTACACATACCATCATAAGCTTGGGCTTTAGCAGCCAGATGCTCTAAGTTGGTGAGACGAAGGTAGAGAGCAGCTTCTCCAAACTCCGCCAAATCCAGGAACCGAGACATCTGAAGACAACACAACACGTAAACAGTGTACTTTAAAGGTACATTGTGCAAACATTTTTTAAACATAGGACCAAAGTGCATGCTAAGAAACAAGAAAATAGGGCACACCACAACTATCTACCACAAGCTTTATATATATATTTGGAGGGATGAAACCCTCTTTAATGGTCACACGTGCAGAGCACACAGCACACACAGTGAAATGTGTTCTCTGCTTTTAACCCATCCTAGTACCAGGAGTCTAGTACTAGGAGCGTATCATCAATTGGTTCAACTAAACAGAAACATTGACTTAGTTGTGAATGCAGTAACACTGTTGTCTGAATCACCACCATACTGTAACTATCTTTTTGTTATTCCAATGGGTCTGCTGTTGCTGTTTCTCCCATTCAGAAACAAACTGAGTGAGAGAGAAACTCAGCATGACATACAGTATGTTGAATGTAATGGTCCTATAAAACATCTGTATCTCCCCCAGGACAGAAAACTAAAGTAAAAATGGGTACAGTGCTCTAGTGTTGTTATCAGGTTAACAGCAGTGGGTAAACAGACTTCTCTCATCATAACCTCTCAAACATGCAGCCAAACAACACATTAAGGACAGCTGCTGCTGACTGACAGAGTGCAATATCCACTGTTTCAAATAGTTGTCCAGTTCAATTAAAGTTTATGAGAAAAAGGACCGTACTAGATACTGTATGTAACCTCAGTTAACCTCTTTACTTTGTGATTGACAAGTCACTACACACAGTGTACGCCAGTATTTTTGTTGTCTGTGTTTTAGTGTTTCTTTCACAAATAGTGAAGTAAACTGCAACGTGTCTTTTTCATCTTTTGGTTGAACTTAGCTCCATGCTCTTCTTCTTGCAAAAAAGATGACGACAACCTCAGCGCCAAGTCCAGACCTCAAAGCCACTAATTTGTTACATCATGTTGATAATGTCCACTGACTTTACACAGTATATAGACATACAACAAAGGTCCTTCAGTAGGAATTCAACCAGGACAGTTTTATGTCATGTGCTGCAACCATTTGGCAATATGTAAATCTTGAAAAGACTTTACATTCAGACTATTTTCAGAGGCGGATTAATCCACATTTGGTGAGTGAGTATTTGTGGCAACAGGATGGAGTGTGTTGGATTTTTATCAAATATACTGTATTGTGTGTGTTCATTACTAATGTGGGAATATGTCACCCACTGCAACAGCCTGGCTCATTGATGTGTTTTAATCGTTTTTGGACAACAATGAAGCTTTATGGCACATAAGAAGAAGATATATCAGCTTTTATACATACACAATACGTGTAAGATGCACTTCTGGTTTGATTGTGAACATGAATAAATATATAAAATACCTTTAGACTACTACTTCCACATTATTTCCCTGAGCAATCATCTCCTTTACTACACTGTGAGCTTGTAGTTAGTGATGCCCAAATACGGATCCCAAACTAAAGCGATGAAGTCAACAAAGTGGCATGGCAGCCATCCTCACAATACATGTGGCGAACCTCAGGGCATTACTCAGGATTTCAGACAGAGCTAACAGCTGCCACATCAGCTCAACAGGATCCGCTCACAATGCTCGGGCTCTCCCTGGGTTATCTTTCTTTCCATGCCTGAGTTGATTCTCTGTCACACCCACACACAAACTGCCAGGAAAGATCCTCGCTGTAAATATAGCCTTTTGATAGTCTCAAGCCATCAGATGTAGTGATCACGCCTTAAATGGGCTCACTCAAAGCAAAGATGGTCATCATGAGGACAGAGTCATTGCACAATTATCATTATCTGTCCAAGTCAAAACAAGCAGTCTGCACGCAAATCAAACATGATCGAAAGAATTTAACTGAAATCTTAGATAGCATCCAAAGACTCATCAAAACAGAGAGATTCAGATTGTTTTCGCTGTAAAACCAATAGTTGTATTTTAGCTGGATAAACCTTTATAAGGGGCTGTGGTGATTTGTGGATACATCTATAGGCGCGTTCACACCGGAGTACTTTTCCCCGTACTTTTCCCGTTTAGTTCCGATAGTGCCTGGAATTTTGAGTTCACACCAAAAAGAGAACTTAGTTCCGAGAACTTTTACCCCCATTTTTAGTGCCTGCTAGAGAGGTGGGACTATCCTGGGGAGAAAAAAGTACCAATTTCGATTGGCTGGGCGAATTGCAAACCACGCCCCGTAAAACTCTGAAAAGTTTTGTGAAGCCGCCATTGTATTTGCTGGCATTAGCATTATTAGCATTAGCATTAGCCCCGCGCACCAACGGAGAGAGAATAACTTATGGCAAAAAAAACAAAACATGGGAGCGGTGGAGTGATGAGGAGGTGTCGGTGTTCTGGCGATTTACTCGGAAGGCTTCAGTAGAAGCTGCTGGGAGTCCCAGCAGCTTCTACTGAAGCCAGTCCCCAACTCCGGGGACTTCCGGCCGGGGACTTCGGGTGGCAGTATACGCCGTGAAGTGGTTTGCGGCCTGCCAGTAAACCCAAAGCAGAAGAAGAAGAAGCGACGTCAGCGGCTTCATTTGCCTAATCCTCCCTCAGGGAACTCATTCCGGTGTGAACGCGATCTGTACTTAGTTCCATGGGGGTACTAAGTGCTGGCACTAAGTGCTTGGCACTAAGTACTGCAAAGTACTTGGTGTGAAAGCGGCTAATGCTTGGTTTGAAAAGGACTGGTTCAAATGTGTCATCAGGAACAAAACATGTTGATACCTGTCAGACAGGAGTTAACTAATTGGACAGTGTGATTTAAAAGAAATACAATATAAGTACGAAAATTGACCCGTTAAGCAAAATATATACTAAAATCAAAATCATCGGAATCAGTTTGAGAATATTTGATCCATCCCAGGGGAAATTGTGTTCTGTGATGTTTGCTCCAATTAACAATAAAATAAGATTTTAAGATATAAAAATGTAAAAATATTTATATAAAGTTAAAGTAAGTATATAAATAAAATATATTTGTATAAACATGATATTGTAATGTAAAATGTAGAAATGCGCAATAACAATACAAATATTTATACAAACATAAGAAAGTTAAGTAAAAAACAGGCACATCAAAATAATGACGGTCTTAAAAGTAGTTTGACTCACTTTGTCAACATACAATACACATGCAGGACCCACAATAACTGATTCAGTGACTTCTTCTGTGGTTCAAATTTGTTTTGCAATCACCGTAATGACCAAAAACCAGAAGACATGCAATAAATCCGAGGCTCTTTGGAACCCTGTGGGTCTGGGGAGCCCTGCAAAGCTTGGTAGATGCTTTTAAAAAACGGTGCTGAGGCTTATGGGTACTGTCGTTTTTGGTACCATTGTATCTCAGAAAGTGGGGTGGGGTACTCACTGTGCCGGGTCACTCTGGTCTCTCTGAAGCTCTTTTGGTGTCTTTAGTTGTTGCTGTGGCGTAGTTTGTGAGGGAGAGCAGGAGAACAGAATAAGTTTGTCCATTGAGCATCACTTCACTTTATCACCTCCCTGTGAAGGTTGCCACATCATGTGACCTCCTCCGCTGCAGCTGATTGGTCGGGCCCGTCCTGTTGCACGGTCATAAAAGGCCTGATGTGTCCAGAATGGAATAAGCAGACGTGTAGAAGCCACATCGGCTCCGTGCTCATCCCTCCATCACCGTGTGTGTGTGTGTGTGTGTGTGTGTGCGTGCGTGTGTGCGTGCGTGCGCGTGTGCATGCGTGCGTGTGCATGTGTGTGTGTGTGTGTGTGTGTGTGTGTGTGTGTGTGTGTGTGTGTGTGCGTGCATGTGTGTGTGTGCGTGTGTGTGTGTGTGTGTGTGTGTGTGTGTGTGTGTGCGTGCGTGCGTGCGTGCGTGCGTGCGTGTGTGTGTGTGAGAGGGCTATCTATGGAAACTGACTGTTCATACCGCTGTCACTATTCTTTTAATCTCAGTGTTTATGTCTATCTGTCTTTGGGTTTCTGGAGTCGTGTATCCATCAGTCCAAACTGTCTATGCACATCAAACCATGTCTATGTTTGTTTATAATTATGTTTACCTCATTGACATAAATGATAAACAAATCCTGTTGCCAAAGCAGCACAATCAACAATAATACCTTTTGTGGATGACGGTATATAGTTGATATTTGCATCACATCGTATTGCTTGTAATTAGTCTTTATTCATTTAGGAAATAACTTCATTGGCATGAACGTTTCAAGAAACAATGTTGGCCAACCTATAAAATGCAAGTATGCAATCATAGTGTTATAAGTACTAGCATAACATTATATATTCTCTCCTTCTCTCTCTTCCTACCCTACTCCTTCATTGTCTATAAGATACATTCAAGTTATTACAACTTAGCTCCTATATTCTTGTCATCCTTACTTTGTTTCTGTTTTTAGATAACACATCTACATTTATCAATGATAGCAGAAAACTCAGAATTAGTAGTTTAATCTTTGCATTCTTGACAGAAGACAAATCAAATTCACATTTGAAGCCAGTGACTAACAAATAATTATATAAAGGTTATACATTTGATTATACATGATATAATTGAAACTCAACTATGTGTCATCACGATGCAACAACATGTCATCAGAACTAGTACGTTTCCATATACAGACATTATTGTGTTTGGTGCATAACAATGACAAAGTAGAAGACAAAACGAAAGATAATCGCAGGTATTAAGGATGTATAATCGAATAAAAATAGTATTTTAAAAGTTAAATATCAAACGTATCTTTCTTTACCATTTCATCAGAGCAGACCACATGGTTTAATCAGTTCCTGACACTTTAACTCTTGATTTGATGTAAAATATAATTTTTTTAAAAGACAGAGTTTCCCAAATGTTCCTAATGAGAGGTTGGAGGTGTGTCTATAAACCACGATGGATGTTTTCGACAGACAAACTTGGTAGAAATGTTATCCTTTGTCCGACCTGATCAGCTGATTGCTTCTGTTTCAGTTGTTAATGATGTCACTGAGCACATATTAAGTCGATGAGTACAATGTTATGATGGGTTCAATTACAGAACTGATGGACGAAAAAATCCCCAAATAAGACCCAAGTTGTAATGGACCCGAATCGCCTCTTAACCCAAAAATAGAGTCCATTGTAATCTCCCATCATCCCTTTCTCTCTGTCTCTGTAATCCCTCGTGCAGCAATGACAGTAATGAATGAGGCAATGACACACACAGTGTTTCATTCACTGGTAATATTACACACAGACGGTGCGCATTGTTTGGATTTGGATGGCAGTGTGTTGTGATATTTCAATTCTATGTGTGCAGTTAAACTGAAATGATGGATTGATAGAAGCTGTGGGATTAAACAGGAGGCTCTCAGTTTCAGTATGAGGTTATTTTAATACTTTAGCCTTCATATGGACAGAACAACAAGCCCTCTGCTGTCTGCACCTCCAACGTGCTGCCTCTTTAATTCATTTCTCATTAAAACTCACTCCTGTTCTCGGATCAGCTGTTGTCGTCTGTTAGTGCCGTTTTCAGGGATTTGTTGTTCCAAGTTTAAGTGTTGCTGATTGCTCCATCCCTGTTTCCAAACACAGCAGTGAAGCTTAGGAAGACTCAGAGGGGCTTTTGTTACAGCAGCACTCCCCTCCTGTGGCTGCAAATCCTGGAGCAATTTTAAGACACTTGCAATAACTTAACATGTCCTTAAAATGTCTCTTTAGGCAGTATAACAGGTTACATTACGTTCATATTGAAGCCTACAGAGCATTTGGTTGAAATGACATGGCTCAAAAAATGGATTGGATTGGACGTTTATTGGTTACAGTATATAACTTTAAAGTCCACTCATTAGAGGGAGGATTTGTGCTCTCTTTCACTCAGTAGCCCACACTTCCCTTCCTCTCCAGATGGTGGTGAAATTAAAAATAAAACATGGTTATGTTCTATGGGTTTTTGAGCATTTGAGTTCTGTGAGTCTTTAGATTTGTATAGTTACAGTTATAGTCGGTATACTTCTGTCGCAAACTGATAAATGAATCCATTTCGATAGCACCTTGGCAATTAAGTTATTGCAGTACTTTTTGAGTTAATGTAGGTCTTGTAACTAATTCACCAGCACTTACTATGGTATGACTTGCTTGAAGTAAATATATCTGCACTTTCATTGTTGTTCGGAGATTGATTCTTTATGGTTTTTCAACTTATTTTAAGTCGCTAAATGTCAGCTAAATGATATGTAATGTTATAACGTAATGTAATGTCTGCATCCAAAGAGATGTGAGGTCTGACAATCCTTCCAAAGATCAATACAAGTGTAGGTGCCATAATGCTACTCAGCCCGAGTCCATTATTTGTATTATTGTTATTTGTTTACGTCACTTTTATTTGTTTGTTGAGCACTTCCGGTAATTGTCACATGGATGTGGTTTGTGTGTATAGGTCACCTGTTTCATGTCGAGTGCGGATGACAGAGAGTGAGCTTGTGCTTTGATTTTTTCTGTTGACCGTTTTGTCCATAGTTACTGTGTTTTGATTTTGTTTATTACATATCGTAAAACTATCTTGCTTCAGTATGGACTTTGTCTTTGGAAACGCGTCACAGTTCATATTTCTAAGAGGATGATTCCTAATGATTTTGGAGGACTTCATCACATTCCTGAGGACAAACCCTTTTTAATAGCCCCTGACCTTTCCTTTGGTACCACCTACAGGCCTATTTCTCATCTTTGCAGAAGAGAAATGGCCTGATTGACATCACATTTGCTCTGGATATTCATCTTTTGGTGACCATTCCTTAAATAATTGTTCCTTTCCGACCCGGTCCAGAGCGCTTCCACCAATTCATCAATGCACTCTAACCCTAACCCTGAATGACATACTACTGATACTGATTATTAGACATACAGAAAAATGATCATTTATATTCAACCTGAGATATTTAAATAGCTTGTTTACTTGAGCACCTGTTCATAACCCAAATACCTATGAGGTAAGAAAACCAGAAAAAGGTGACATTCAAGAAAGTAAAACCAATGAATGTTTTGCGGTTTCTTTTTCAAAATATTACCTTGAAGAATATTGTTGAAGTTAATTTCTACTAATTCAATGGATTATGTTGAACTACTGTACATAGTATTTGTGCCAGTGGCTCTTTTTTGATTGCACTGTTAAAAATGGAAGATGACTTCCTGTAATGGAATCAGTTCAGTGTCATTGCAGTAAAACTCAACTTGCAAGGAAACATATTTTCCCTTTTGTTGTTGGACTTTTTTTAAATGTATTGGTCGTTTTTATACAAACAATCACCCCATGTGCTCTTTTCCTTTGTGTTAAGTTTCTCTCCTTGTTGCGGTTGTGTTGCCTGAGCTCTTTTGACCCTTTGTGCTTACACAGGTTTTATAAATAAAGGTCTACTCAAAGACTTACTGCTGACACCGGCATGCATTTCTCTGTAAGCCGTCCATCCCTCGTCCTCCAGCTGTCTCTCCATCTCTCTGATACTCCTTTACTTCATCCCTTCCTCTGTCCATCCCTTCATTCCTCATTCCCTTCATCTGTTCATGATTCCTCATTCCCTTCATCTGTTCATCACTTGATTCCTCATTCCCTTCATCTGTTCATCACTTGATTCCTCATTCCCTTCATCTCATGATTACTCATTCCCTTCATCTGTTCATGATTCCTCATTCCCTTCATCTGTTCATGATTCCTCATTCCCTTCATCTGTTCATGATTCCTCATTCCCTTCATCTGTTCATGATTCCTCATTCCCTTCATCTGTTCATCACTTGATTCCTCATTCCCTTCATCTGTTCTTGATTCCTCATTCCCTTCATCTGTTCATGATTCCTCATTCCCTTCATCTGTTCATCTGTTCTTGATTCCTCATTCCCTTCATCTGTTCATCACTTGATTCCTCATTCCCTTCATCTGTTCATCTGTTCATGATTCCTCATTCCCTTCATCTGTTCTTGATTCCTCATTCCCTTCATCTGTTCATGATTCCTCATTCCCTTCATCTGTTCATGATTCCTCATTCCCTTCATCTGTTCATCACTTGATTCCTCATTCCCTTCATCTGTTCATCTGTTCTTGATTCCTCATTCCCTTCATCTGTTCATCACATGATTCCTCATTCCCTTCATCTGTTCTTGATTCCTCATTCCCTTCATCTGTTCATGATTCCTCATTCCCTTCATCTGTTCATGATTCCTCATTCCCTTCATCTGTTCATCACTTGATTCCTCATTCCCTTCATCTTTTCATCACTTGATTCCTCATTCCCTTCATCTGTTCATGATTCCTCATTCCCTTCATCTGTTCATCACTTGATTCCTCATTCCCTTCATCTCATGATTCCTCATTCCCTTCATCTGTTCATGATTCCTCATTCCCTTCATCTGTTCTTGATTCCTCATTCCCTTCATCTGTTCATGATTCCTCATTCCCTTCATCTGTTCATGATTCCTCATTCCCTTCATCTGTTCATGATTCCTCATTCCCTTCATCTGTTCATCTGTTCTTGATTCCTCATTCCCTTCATCTGTTCACCACTTGATTCCTCATTCCCTTCATCTGTTCATCTGTTCTTGATTCCTCATTCCCTTCATCTGTTCATCACTTGATTCCTCATTCCCTTCATCTGTTCATCTGTTCTTGATTCCTCATTCCCTTCATCTGTTCATCTGTTCATGATTCCTCCTTCCCTTCATCTGTTCATGATTCCTCATTCCCTTCATCTGTTCATCTGTTCTTGATTCCTCATTCCCTTCATCTGTTCACCACTTGATTCCTCATTCCCTTCATCTGTTCATCACTTGATTCCTCATTCCCTTCATCTGTTCATCTGTTCATGATTCCTCATTCCCTTCATCTGTTCATCTGTTCTTGATTCCTCATTCCCTTCATCTGTTCATCTGTTCATGATTCCTCCTTCCCTTCATCTGTTCATGATTCCTCATTCCCTTCATCTGTTCATCTGTTCTTGATTCCTCATTCCCTTCATCTGTTCACCACTTGATTCCTCATTCCCTTCATCTGTTCACCACTTGATTCCTCATTCCCTTCATCTGTTCATCTGTTCTTGATTCCTCATTCCCTTCATCTGTTCATCACTTGATTCCTCATTCCCTTCATCTGTTCATCTGTTCTTGATTCCTCATTCCCTTCATCTGTTCATCACTTGATTCCTCATTCCCTTCATCTGTTCATCTGTTCTTGATTCCTCATTCCCTTCATCTGTTATTGATTCCTCATTCCCTTCATCTGTTCATGATTCCTCATTCCCTTCATCTGTTCATCACTTGATTCCTCATTCCCTTCATCTGTTCATCACTTGATTCCTCATTCCCTTCATCTGTTCATCACTTGATTCCTCATTCCCTTCATCTGTTCATCACTTGATTCCTCATTCCCTACTTCATGATTCCTCATTCCCTTCATCTGTTTCATCTGTTCTTGATTCCTCATTCCCTTCATCTGTTCATCACTTGATTACTCATTCCCTTCATCTGTTCATCTGTTCTTGATTCCTCATTCCCTTCATCTGTTCATCTGTTCTTGATTCCTCATTCCCTTCATCTGTTCATCTGTTTCTTGATTCCTCATTCCCTTCTTCTGTTCATCACTTGATTCCTCATTCCCTTCATCTGTTCTTGATTCCTCATTCCCTTCATCTGTTCATGATTCCTCATTCCCTTCATCTGTTCTTGATTCCTCATTCCCTTCATCTGTTCATGATTCCTCATTCCCTTCATCTGTTCTTGATTCCTCATTCCCTTCATCTGTTCTTGATTCCTCATTCCCTCATCTGTTCTTGATTCCTCATTCCCATTCATCTGTTCATGATTCCTCATTCCCTTCATCTGTTCATCACTTGATTCCTCATTCCCTTCATCTGTTCTTGATTCCTCATTCCCTTCATCTGTTCATGATTCCTCATTCCCTTCATCTGTTCATGATTCCTCATTCCCTTCATCTGTTATTGATTCCTCATTCCCTTCATCTGTTCTTGATTCCTCATTCCCTTCATCTGTTCATCTGTTCTTGATTCCTCATTCCCTTCATCTGTTCATGATTCCTCATTCCCTTCATCTGTTCATCACTTGATTCCTCATTCCCTTCATCTGTTCATCTGTTCTTGATTCCTCATTCCCTTCATCTGTTCATCACATGATTCCTCATTCCCTTCATCTGTTCTTGATTCCTCATTCCCTTCATCTGTTCATGATTCCTCATTCCCTTCATCTGTTCATGATTCCTCATTCCCTTCATCTGTTCATCACTTGATTCCTCATTCCCTTCATCTTTTCATCACTTGATTCCTCATTCCCTTCATCTGTTCATGATTCCTCATTCCCTTCATCTGTCATCACTTGATTCCTCATTCCCTTCATCTCATGATTCCTCATTCCCTTCATCTGTTCATGATTCCTCATTCCCTTCATCTGTTCTTGATTCCTCATTCCCTTCATCTGTTCTTGATTCCTCATTCCCTTCATCTGTTCATGATTCCTCATTCCCTTCATCTGTTCATCTGTTCTTGATTCCTCATTCCCTTCATCTGTTCACCACTTGATTCCTCATTCCCTTCATCTGTTCATCTGTTCTTGATTCCTCATTCCCTTCATCTGTTCATCACTTGATTCCTCATTCCCTTCATCTGTTCATCTGTTCTTGATTCCTCATTCCCTTCATCTGTTCATCTGTTCTTGATTCCTCATTCCCTTCATCTGTTCATCTGTTCATGATTCCTCATTCCCTTCATCTGTTCATCACTTGATTCCTCATTCCCTTCATCTGTTCATCTGTTCTTGATTCCTCATTCCCTTCATCTGTTCATCACTTGATTCCTCATTCCCTTCATCTGTTCATCTGTTCTTGATTCCTCATTCCCTTCATCTGTTATTGATTCCTCATTCCCTTCATCTGTTCATGATTCCTCATTCCCTTCATCTGTTCATCACTTGATTCCTCATTCCCTTCATCTGTTCATCACTTGATTCCTCATTCCCTTCATCTGTTCATCACTTGATTCCTCATTCCCTTCATCTGTTCATCACTTGATTCCTCATTCCCTTCATCTGTTCATGATTCCTCATTCCCTTCATCTGTTCATCTGTTCTTGATTCCTCATTCCCTTCATCTGTTCATCACTTGATTCCTCATTCCCTTCATCTGTTCTTGATTCCTCATTCCCTTCATCTGTTCATGATTCCTCATTCCCTTCATCTGTTCTTGATTCCTCATTCCCTTCATCTGTTCATGATTCCTCATTCCCTTCATCTGTTCTTGATTCCTCATTCCCTTCATCTGTTCATCTGTTCTTGATTCCTCATTCCCTTCATCTGTTCATCTGTTCTTGATTCCTCATTCCCTTCATCTGTTCATCACTTGATTCCTCATTCCCTTCATCTGTTCTTGATTCCTCATTCCCTTCATCTGTTCATGATTCCTCATTCCCTTCATCTGTTCTTGATTCCTCATTCCCTTCATCTGTTCATGATTCCTCATTCCCTTCATCTGTTCATGATTCCTCATTCCCTTCATCTGTTCATCACTTGATTCCTCATTCCCTTCATCTGTTTCTTGATTCCTCATTCCCTTCATCTGTTCATGATTCCTCATTCCCTTCATCTGTTCATGATTCCTCATTCCCTTCATCTGTTATTGATTCCTCATTCCCTTCATCTGTTCTTGATTCCTCATTCCCTTCATCTGTTCATCTGTTCTTGATTCCTCATTCCCTTCATCTGTTATTGATTCCTCATTCCCTTCATCTGTTCATCACTTGATTCCTCATTCCCTTCATCTGTTATTGATTCCTCATTCCCTTCATCTGTTCATCACTTGATTCCTCATTCCCTTCATCTGTTCATCACTTGATTCCTCATTCCCTTCATCTGTTCTTGATTCCTCATTCCCTTCATCTGTTCTTGATTCCTCATTCCCTTCATCTGTTCATCACTTGATTCCTCATTCCCTTCATCTGTTATTGATTCCTCATTCCCTTCATCCTGTTCAATCACTTGATTCCTCATTCCCTTCATCTGTTCATGATTCCTTCATTCCTTCATCTGTTCATGATTCCTCCTTCCCTTCATCTGTTCATGATTCCTCATTCCCTTCATCTTTTCTTGATTCCTCATTCCCTTCATCTGTTCTTGATTCCTCATTCCCTTCATCTGTTCTTGATTCCTCATTCCCTTCATCTGTTCATGATTCCTCATTCCCTTCATCTGTTCTTGATTCCTCATTCCCTTCATCTGTTCTTGATTCCTCATTCCCTTCATCTGTTCATGATTCCTCATTCCCTTCATCTGTTCTTGATTCCTCCTTTCCCTTCAACTGTTCTTCGTGAGTCCTCATTCCCTTCATTCTGTTCATCACTTGATTCCTCCTCATTCCTTCCCTTCCTCTGTTCTTGAATTCCTCATTCCCTTTCATCTGTTCATCACTTGATTCCTCATTTCCCTTCATCTGTTCTTGATTCCTCATTCCCTTCATCTTGATTCCTCATTCCCCTTCATCTGTTCTTGATTCCTCATTCCTTCATCTGTTCATGATCCTCATTCCCTTCATCTGTTCTTGATTCCTCATTCCCTTCATCTGTTCATGATTCCTCATTCCCTTCATCTGTTCATGATTCCTCATTCCCTTCATCTGTTCATCACTTGATTCCTCATTCCCTTCATCTGTTCTTGATTCCTCATTCCCTTCATCTGTTCATGATTCCTCATTCCCTTCATCTGTTCATGATTCCTCATTCCCTTCATCTGTTATTGATTCCTCATTCCCTTCATCTGTTCTTGATTCCTCATTCCCTTCATCTGTTCATCTGTTCTTGATTCCTCATTCCCTTCATCTGTTATTGATTCCTCATTCCCTTCATCTGTTCATCACTTGATTCCTCATTCCCTTCATCTGTTATTGATTCCTCATTCCCTTCATCTGTTCATCTGTTCTTGATTCCTCATTCCCTTCATCTGTTATTGATTCCTCATTCCCTTCATCTGTTCATGATTCCTCATTCCCTTCATCTGTTCATCACTTGATTCCTCATTCCCTTCATCTGTTCATCACTTGATTCCTCATTCCCTTCATCTGTTCTTGATTCCTCATTCCCTTCATCTGTTCTTGATTCCTCATTCCCTTCATCTGTTCATGATTCCTCATTCCCTTCATCTGTTCATGATTCCTCATTCCCTTCATCTGTTCATGATTCCTCATTCCCTTCATCTGTTCATGATTCCTCATTCCCTTCATCTGTTCATCACTTGATTCCTCATTCCCTTCATCTGTTCTTGATTCCTCATTCCCTTCATCTGTTCATGATTCCTCATTCCCTTCATCTGTTCATCTGTTCTTGATTCCTCATTCCCTTCATCTGTTCATCACTTGATTCCTCATTCCCTTCATCTGTTCATCTGTTCATGATTCCTCATTCCCTTCATCTGTTCTTGATTCCTCATTCCCTTCATCTGTTCATGATTCCTCATTCCCTTCATCTGTTCATGATTCCTCATTCCCTTCATCTGTTCATGATTCCTCATTCCCTTCATCTGTTCTTGATTCCTCATTCCCTTCATCTGTTCATGATTCCTCATTCCCTTCATCTGTTCATGATTCCTCATTCCCTTCATCTGTTCATCACTTGATTCCTCATTCCCTTCATCTGTTCATCTGTTCTTGATTCCTCATTCCCTTCATCTGTTCATCACATGATTCCTCATTCCCTTCATCTGTTCTTGATTCCTCATTCCCTTCATCTGTTCATGATTCCTCATTCCCTTCATCTGTTCATGATTCCCTCATTCCCTTCATCTGTTCATCACTTGATTCCTCATTCCCTTCATCTTTTCATCACTTGATTCCTCATTCCCTTCATCTGTTCATGATTCCTCATTCCCTTCATCTGTTCATCACTTGATTCCTCATTCCCTTCATCTCATGATTCCTCATTCCCTTCATCTGTTCATGATTCCTCATTCCCTTCATCTGTTCTTGATTCCTCATTCCCTTCATCTGTTCTTGATTCCTCATTCCCTTCATCTGTTCATGATTCCTCATTCCCTTCATCTGTTCATCTGTTCTTGATTCCTCATTCCCTTCATCTGTTCACCACTTGATTCCTCATTCCCTTCATCTGTTCATCTGTTCTTGATTCCTCATTCCCTTCATCTGTTCATCACTTGATTCCTCATTCCCTTCATCTGTTCTTGATTCCTCATTCCCTTCATCTGTTCACCACTTGATTCCTCATTCCCTTCATCTGTTCATCTGTTCTTGATTCCTCATTCCCTTCATCTGTTCATCACTTGATTCCTCATTCCCTTCATCTGTTCATGATTCCTCATTCCCTTCATCTGTTCATCACTTGATTCCTCATTCCCTTCATCTTTTCATCACTTGATTCCTCATTCCCTTCATCTGTTCATGATTCCTCATTCCCTTCATCTGTTCATCACTTGATTCCTCATTCCCTTCATCTCATGATTCCTCATTCCCTTCATCTGTTCATGATTCCTCATTCCCTTCATCTGTTCTTGATTCCTCATTCCCTTCATCTGTTCTTGATTCCTCATTCCCTTCATCTGTTCATGATTCCTCATTCCCTTCATCTGTTCATCTGTTCTTGATTCCTCATTCCCTTCATCTGTTCACCACTTGATTCCTCATTCCCTTCATCTGTTCATCTGTTCTTGATTCCTCATTCCCTTCATCTGTTCATCACTTGATTCCTCATTCCCTTCATCTGTTCATCTGTTCTTGATTCCTCATTCCCTTCATCTGTTCATCTGTTCTTGATTCCTCATTCCCTTCATCTGTTCATCTGTTCATGATTCCTCATTCCCTTCATCTGTTCATCACTTGATTCCTCATTCCCTTCATCTGTTCATCTGTTCTTGATTCCTCATTCCCTTCATCTGTTCATCACTTGATTCCTCATTCCCTTCATCTGTTCATCTGTTCTTGATTCCTCATTCCCTTCATCTGTTATTGATTCCTCATTCCCTTCATCTGTTCATGATTCCTCATTCCCTTCATCTGTTCATCACTTGATTCCTCATTCCCTTCATCTGTTCATCACTTGATTCCTCATTCCCTTCATCTGTTCATCACTTGATTCCTCATTCCCTTCATCTGTTCATCACTTGATTCCTCATTCCCTTCATCTGTTCATGATTCCTCATTCCTTCATCTGTTCATCTGTTCTTGATTCCTCATTCCCTTCATCTGTTCATCACTTGATTCCTCATTCCCTTCATCTGTTCTTGATTCCTCATTCCCTTCATCTGTTCATGATTCCTCATTCCCTTCATCTGTTCTTGATTCCTCATTCCCTTCATCTGTTCATGATTCCTCATTCCCTTCATCTGTTCTTGATTCCTCATTCCCTTCATCTGTTCATCTGTTCTTGATTCCTCATTCCCTTCATCTGTTCATCTGTTCTTGATTCCTCATTCCCTTCATCTGTTCATCACTTGATTCCTCATTCCCTTCATCTGTTCTTGATTCCTCATTCCCCTTCATCTGTTCATGATTCCTCATTCCCTTCATCTGTTCTTGATTCCTCATTCCCTTCATCTGTTCATGATTCCTCATTCCCTTCATCTGTTCATGATTCCTCATTCCCTTCATCTGTTCATCACTTGATTCCTCATTCCCTTCATCTGTTCTTGATTCCTCATTCCCTTCATCTGTTCATGATTCCTCATTCCCTTCATCTGTTCATCTGTTCTTGATTCCTCATTCCCTTCATCTGTTATTGATTCCTCATTCCCTTCATCTGTTCATCACTTGATTCCTCATTCCCTTCATCTGTTATTGATTCCTCATTCCCTTCATCTGTTCATCACTTGATTCCTCATTCCCTTCATCTGTTCATCACTTGATTCCTCATTCCCTTCATCTGTTCTTGATTCCTCATTCCCTTCATCTGTTCTTGATTCCTCATTCCCTTCATCTGTTCATCACTTGATTCCTCATTCCCTTCATCTGTTATTGATTCCTCATTCCCTTCATCTGTTCATCACTTGATTCCTCATTCCCTTCATCTGTTCATGATTCCTCATTCCTTCATCTGTTCATGATTCCTCATTCCCTTCAATCTGTTCTTGATTCCTCATTCCCTTCATCTGTTCTGATCCTCATTCCCTTCATCTGTTCTTGATTCCTCATTCCCTTCATCTGTTCTTGATTCCTCATTCCCTTCATCTGTCATGATTCCTCTGATCCCTTCATCGTTCTTGTTCCCATTCCCTTCATTGTTCTTGATTCCTCATTCCCTTCATCTGTTCATGATTCCTCATTCCCTTCATCTGTTCTTGATTCCTCATTCCCTTCAACTGTTCTTGATTCCTCATTCCCTTCATCTGTTCATCACTTGATTCCTCATTCCCTTCATCTGTTCTTGATTCCTCATTCCCTTCATCTGTTCATCACTTGATTCCTCATTCCCTTCATCTGTTCTTGATTCCTCATTCCCTTCATCTGTTCATGATTCCTCATTCCCTTCATCTGTTCTTGATTCCTCATTCCCTTCATCTGTTCATGATTCTCATTCCCTTCATCTGTTCATGATTCCTCATTCCCTTCATCTGTTCATCACTTGATCCTCATTCCCTTCATCTGTTCTTGATTCCTCATTCCTTCATCTGTTCATGATTCACTCATTCCCTTCATTGTTCATGATTCCTCATTCCCTTCATCTGTTATTGGATTCCTCATTCCCTTCATCTGTTCTTGATTCCTCATTTCCCTCATCTGTTCATCTGTTCTTGATTTCCTCATCCTCATCTGTTATTGATTCCTCATTCCCGTTCATCTGTTCATCACTTGATTCCTCATTCCCCTTCATCTGTTATTGATTCCTCATTCCCTTCAATCTGTTCATCACTTGATTCCTCATTCCTTCATCTGTTCATCACTTGATTCCTCATTCCCTTCATCTGTTCTTGATTCCTCATTCCCTTCATCTGTTCTTGATTCCTCATCCCTTCATCTGTTCATCACTTGATTCCTCATTCCCTTCATCTGTTATTGATTCCTCATTCCCTTCATCTGTTCATCACTTGATTCCTCATTCCCTTCATCTGTTCATGATTCCTCATTCCCTTCATCTGTTCATGATTCCTCATTCCCTTCATCTGTTCTTGATTCCTCATTCCCTTCATCTGTTCTTGATTCCTCCTCATTCCCTTCATTCTGTTCTTGATTCCTCATTCCCTTCATCTGTTCTTGATTCCTCATTTCCCTTCATCTGTTCATGATTCCTCATTCCCTTCATCTGTTCTTGATTCCTCATTCCCCTTCATCTGTTCTTGATTCCTCATTCCCTTCATCTGTTCTTGATTCCTCATTCCCTTCATCTGTTCATGATTCCTCATTCCCTTCATCTGTTCTTGATTCCTCATTCCCTTCATCTGTTCTTGATTCCTCATTCCCTTCATCTGTTCTTGATTCCTCATTCCCTTCATCTGTTCATGATTCCTCATTCCCTTCATCTGTTCTTGATTCCTCATTCCCTTCATCTGTTCATGATTCCTCATTCCCTTCATCTGTTCTTGATTCCTCATTCCCTTCAACTGTTCTTGATTCCTCATTCCCTTCATCTGTTCATCACTTGATTCCTCATTCCCTTCATCTGTTCTTGATTCCTCATTCCCTTCATCTGTTCTTGATTCCTCATTCCCTTCAACTGTTCTTGATTCCTCATTCCCTTCATCTGTTCATGATTCCTCATTCCCTTCATCTGTTCATGATTCCTCATTCCCTTCATCTGTTCTTGATTCCTCATTCCCTTCATCTGTTCTTGATTCCTCATTCCCTTCATCTGTTCTTGATTCCTCATTCCCTTCATCTGTTCATGATTCCTCATTCCCTTCATCTGTTCTTGATTCCTCATTCCCTTCATCTGTTCTTGATTCCTCATTCCCTTCATCTGTTCTTGATTCCTCATTCCCTTCATCTGTTCATGATTCCTCATTCCCTTCATCTGTTCTTGATTCCTCATTCCCTTCATCTGTTCTTGATTCCTCATTCCCTTCATCTGTTCTTGATTCCTCATTCCCTTCATCTGTTCATGATTCCTCATTCCCTTCATCTGTTCTTGATTCCTCATTCCCTTCATCTGTTCATGATTCCTCATTCCCTTCATCTGTTCTTGATTCCTCATTCCCTTCAACTGTTCTTGATTCCTCATTCCCTTCATCTGTTCATCACTTGATTCCTCATTCCCTTCATCTGTTCTTGATTCCTCATTCCCTTCATCTGTTCTTGATTCCTCATTCCCTTCAACTGTTCTTGATTCCTCATTCCCTTCATCCTTTCATACATTTCCTCTTTCTCTAACAAAAGTGGAGAACTTAATGATTGGATGATTGATTGTTCATTGCTGAGAGAAATGTGACTTTATCTTGGAAAGGTACAAGATATATTCTAACTAAATGACTACATCTTCCCATCTCTTTTTTATTTTGCACACTACTCTGAATCTCTCCACTGTCTTCTTTTCTTCAGTGTCCATTTTGTTTAATCCCTTTGTCATCTCAGAATACCTCAGAATACCTCAGTAGTCCCACAGAGGGGAAATGTGCCTCTTTTGCATTTCTCTACAGTCATTTTCTCATAGACGTCTATACATCTGGAATTCTTTTCAAAACCGATAAAGTTGATTTTTTTTCTGACCAAATAACTTTTTTCCATATCTCCTTATTTACATAAACGACTCTGCATCTCTCCCCAGTTCTCTTTTCTTTCTCTCCATTTTTCTTTATCTCTTTGTCATAGTCTTCTCGGTTTCTCTCCCGCTTTTTCTCTGTCGATCGCTCTTACGCCAGAAAAAGACAACTGAATTACTTCCAATTGTGTGGATATTACATTTACTTTGTCTCACTAAATAACGTTATAGTGTTTATTTTCTCTCATCTCTTCTTCAGTCTCTCTTCTCGTCCATCTCTTTTTTGCCAGAAGTACAGTCATTTTTTCATAGACTTCTTTGCAACTGGATTTTTTCAAATGCAGTGGAAATTTAAAATGACTTTGACTTTATCTGACCCAACAACCTTTTCTCCATATCTCCCTTTCCTTCTGTACCTACTATACTCTCTCTCTCTCTCTCTCTCTCTCCCCTTATCTCACCTCTTCTCCATTTCTCTCCCTCTTCCCCTCCCTCTATCCCTCCTTCAGCAGTTGTCTATCAAGTTGATTCTCTCTAATCCAGGACAACTTTGCTTTAAGCCTAAATACCGACTCCCACCCTCGTAATAATACCCTGTAGACCTGCAGTTAACACATAAACACTGTATGAACAATGACTCATGCACACACCAGTCACAACCAAAATTTCAATATAAAATGTGACCTTTGGCCCAGTAAACGTCGCCGGGCGTGAAAACTGATGTCTGTATTTTCTGCTTAATATGGTCAATAACTTTTATACTTAAGGTTTGTGTTTTTTTGTATTTACTGGTCAACAGTCATTAAATACGCAAGGATTTTAGTGTTTCATTGAGTGTTTTCTTTATTTTGTATAACCATTTTAACGAACATTCAGCTGTTTTATCTTGAAGAGTCTTGAGTATTTTCAATAGCTTCCATGTTATGTGAAGATTAAGACAAACAATTCTTTTTATTGGATAAATTGTATGAATATTTTAATGAAAATTCTACTTTTTCAAGTTGAAAAGTCTTGATATTTTACAATTGCAATTTAAAAAAAAAAAAAGTAGAAGTAGGATTTTAGTGTTTTTTCAATTTGTATTATATTTTTAAGAAAATGATGCTGTTTTATTTTGAAAGTAGCATTAATAATACACTGGATTAACAAGGCAAATCTACTTTTTTGCGATGTTGTTCACGTGATTTGAAAGTAATTTATATATATGTATTTAAATAATAGCTGCTATGCTGCACATGACCCCATCTGTCCTCAGCTGTCCTCATTTATACCAGTGAGACCAGTACAGTCAATTTGAAGGCTTTGTCTCTATCTAATAGAGCATTGTGTTGGCCAATCGTGAGATGTACAGATTCCTGGAAGATGACTTTGTAACATGAGCATTTTAATTTGACTTTTGACCTTTTGATTGTGGATATGGAGCGTAAGATAATTGTTGTATAATCCTTTCTAACAAATGTAGTTCTGTGCAGTGTGATTGCATCTGATTGGTCTTCAAGTGGATCTATTATTAATCACACTGGCCTTTGTGGATTTGAATTCTCATTTATTTTAAACAGAGGATACGGAGAAGAATAAGTCATTGGAGATAGTTGTAATAAAGAATATTAATACAAACAACTTTTTTAAAACACTTTTTAACGACACTGCTTCTGCACATTGTTAATACCAATATACTACCGCATAAACCCAACACATATGTGAGGTCGGCCCAGACCCTAGGGGTTTTTAAATCTACTCTTAAAACACACTTCTTCTCCCTGGCCTTCTAGTCAGAGCGGAGCACGACTCCTGACTTTTCCCTGTGTTTTTTATATATCTGTTGCAATTTATTGTCTTTTATTGTGATTGTAGTAATGTGTTTTTATGTGATTGTAGTATTTATTACATGTACAGCACTTTGGCCCGACCAAAAATCGCTTTTAAATGTGCTTTATAAATATGCTTTATAAATAAACTTTGATTTGATTTGATATGAGCATGATCACACACTCACACACCTGTCTTACCAGCTACACACACACACACACACTCACACACCTGTCTTACCAGCTACACACACACACACACACACACACACACACACACACACACACACACACACACACACACACACACACACACACACACACACACACACACACACACACACACACACACACACACACTCACACACACACACACACACCCACACACACATTCCAGAGTGTCCCAGGACAATAAGCTATACACTTATTTTAGTTTAACATGAGCTGGTCCCCTCCATCCCCTGCAGTCACCTAGAATGACACTGTGGACATATAAAGACACACACACACACACACACACACACACACACACACACACACACACACACACACACACACACACACACTCAAAGTGTTCATAATACACACAGCAGGTTTGTAACAGTATACCGATATTGTAGTGTTTAGATATTGCGGAATAACACGGTATGAAAGGAGACAGATATCGTACCGTGAACATTTGTTTATCTAGGTTATTAAAAAAAACATATTAAATGTGTGTGTTTATATTATTTATACAAATATATTCATAGGACATTCATTTCAAAACCTTATAGCTGATACATTTTTCTTTTAATACTTATATTAACATGTTATAGAATCAAGAATTAGATATTTGTCTTACCGTGATATCCTAAATGAACTACCTGAATTTGTCCTTTTTGTATTTGTTGCAAATAGTACAGACAGACAAACAGCAATTTCCAAATGTACAGAGTAGTACATTTGGTTCTTCACAATTGGAAATGTATGAAACTACTTGAGGTTCTTCAGTGTAATTTCACCGCTTTAAAGTTTATTTGAAGAAGTTACTGTAATATCGCTTACATTTTGATGCGTCATAAAGAACCGTAACAAACCTAACCAGATATGAAACATGAATTAGCTTTACTTTGTTTTAGCTCCATATAGCTAATACAATGGGATAATGTGTTGTGACTGCTGGATGATTAATTACGGGGACATAACTTCTTAATAAGGTGATGATATGTCAGATCTGTGTGTCTGTCAGCATGTTGGGCTGTTCCTCCTAACAGCTGTCTGATATGCAGATCAACAGAATTCCCTTCCCTTAACGCCAGAGTTCACTACCTGTGATTGTGATGCATTATTGTTATTAGTATAGGATGTACCACTACTCAGGACTAGGAGGCAGCAACAGAAACCATAACAAAGGCTGACAGTGAGTGACATGTGTGTAAAAAAAAAAGCTTATCTAAACAGTGAGTGGATCCTTCTGATACCTTATTGGGCTGTTCTGACAAAGCACCTCTGTGTGTGTGATTTACTGAAGCTGAGAGAGCAGCTGCTGCAGCGACAGAGAATCATCTGCATTCCTCTGAGGCTCCACAGCAAAGCTCCACAATCCTACTGAAGCTCTGCCACACACACACACACACACACACACACACACACACACACACACACACACACACACACACACACACACACACACACACACAGACACTTGGGGTGAGCTGAGAACAAATGCCCTATTTATAGACAAAGCACATATATATATGTTGAACAATTTGAAGAAATGTCGTAGTATAGTATGTCAACAAATATGAAAAAAGTCACATTATGGTATGTCAAAAAAATATCATGAAAAATGTCAGTGTTGTAATGAAAAATAACAAGATAGTAAGTCGAAAATATATAAAAAATAGTCACATGTTGAAAATATCATGAAAAACGTCATAGTATTGTATGTCGAAGTGTGTACTTTAAGAAGGTATATAATCACCACACTGTTTGTATATTAGATATATATGTAAATACTTACCTTTTAATTATTAAAGTGTATGCATCAAACCACACAGCAAATAAACATGTATTTTGTTCTTCATAGTAAATATTTTATTTTCTGAAGACATGTTCTTCCTTCTCCCAATCTCTGTACCCGTCTGTTTGCTAAAAGCAGCTCATTTAAAATCCAGTGTCTGTACTGAGCTAGTTACAGTGTTAAAAACAAACATAAATATCACTATTACATACATACATTACTTGTTAGACACTTTTATCCCAAGCGACTAATATACTCAATACTGTGGACAATCCCCACAGGAGCAATTCGGGGTGAAATGTCTCAGGGACACAACGACATGCTGACTGCAGTGGGGTTTGAACCTGTGACCCCCTGATCCAAACACCAACGCACAACCCACTGCACCACACGCCACTATGAAACCATAATAATATTAATAATATATACTACTAAAAAAAACAAGAATTTCCCCAGATTTACAATAAAGAACACACAACTCACTTGAACTTTAACTCACTTTACATTCACAGAAAGATATTACTGATATTACTAAATGCTGCAGGTAGGTCTCTGATTATTTTCCTAGCGAGTTGATACCATTTACACACATACATTATCATATTTCTTTATATTTTATAACTTCTAGTTGTCCAACCAGGAAGTCTTTGATCCTTCGATTCCCTTTCCACAATCCCACATTATTTAAATAGTCTTTAGTATTTTTATAAACCATACATTTAGGTTAATACTTCAAATGTAGGTTGGATTATTTGGGTCAATAATAGCACTAATTTTTGGCGATTATATAAAAAAAATTTGTTGTGAGTATCCGAAACTTCCAGGTTGAGCTACAGAAAACCGTCACTTATTCTCATGTCCTTTGTCTAAAAGATACGTCTATATTGTACATGCATAGGTCTGTTTTGCTTTTCATATCTAACTGAACCAAAAGATACATTAAACTGAGAGCAAGTCTTCTGTCTGTTCACGGACTGCAGATTCTTAAAATAAAAGCTAACAAAAAATGTGCTTTTAGTGAAATACATATCAGTTGTACAGCTACTCTCTAGTGTTCTCTTTATGATAACCATGTGCAGGACAGTCCAGCTGTTTGGCTCTCAGATATGTTGTGTTTCAGATCATCGTCTCTCTTTATGATTTGTAGATCTGGTGGTTCCCCCCCGCGGCGCTGGGAGCGCTCCCTCCTCCCTGAACGTCAACAAATCCCATCCTCTGCCTCCTTTTCCTCTGCTCCGTCATCTGCAGGGACAGGAGACAAAGTGAGTGGGTTTGTTTTAACATCAGTAAGAGAACACAGTGAAAAAACGTCCTTGGTTTGCAAACAAAACTCTGTTAAAGCTGCCGTCCGAAGCTTTATGAAACAGTCAGTCAGAGGATTATACAATAACATGGTCTGTGGCGGATTTGTATTTACTGTGAGACGCAATCAAAAAGTATTTTGATGTTCACTTGTCTTAAAATTGTAATAGCATAGTATGTCATTAAATATTTAATATCATAATATCAAATAAAAAGACATGGTTTAGTCTTCAAATGTTCAATATACACATTCCTATGTACAGCTTGTCATATAAATATAATAAATGTTTAGTAGAGTATTCCATTAAAAAAACGTGATATAAAATGTGAAGACATTCTTGATATAGTAGGTAAAAAATGAGGCGCGTTCACACCAAGTACTTTGCCGTATTTAGTGCCAGCACTCAGTGCCCCGGCACTTATAACCCCAGGGCATTTAGTATAGATCGCGTTCACACCGGAATAAGTTCCCTGAGGGAAGATTACGCAAATGAGCCGCTGACGTCACTTCGTCTTCTTCTGCTTTGGGTTTATTGGCAGGCCGCAAACCACTTCACGGTGTATACTGCCACCCGGAGTCCCTGGCCGGAAGTCCCCGGAGCTGGGGACTGGCTTCAGTAGAAGCTGCTGGGACTCCCAGCAGCTTCTACTGAAGCCTTCCGAGTAAATCGCCAGAACGCCGACACCTCCTCATCTCCACCGCTCCCATGTTTTATTTTGTGTTGCCATAAGTTAGTCTCTCTGCGTTTGTGCACTGGGCGAATGCTAATGCTAATAATGCTAATGCCAGGATAATAAAATGGCGGCTCTACAAAACATTTCAGAGTTGTACGGGGCGTGGTTTGCAATTCGCCCAGCCAATCAGAACTGGGGCACTTTTTCCCCCCAGGAAAGTACCATCTCTCAGCAGGCACTAAAAATGGGGGTAAAAATTCCCGAGATTAAGTGCTCTTTTTGGTGTGAACGCGACATAAGGGGTACTAACAGAACTAAACGCGAAAAGTACGGTGAAAAGTACTCCGGTGTGAACGCGGCTATTGTTGATGATACGATTAAAGAAAACGATACAGTATGAAATAAAAAATATCTTAAAAGACATCATAGTATTGCATGTCGAAAAATCATAATTAAAGTTACATTGCGATATTTCGAAAAAATTGCGTGAATAAATTCATAGTATACATGTCCAAAATAGCTAAACTATAGTATGTAGAATGCATTTTTTTAAAGTCAAAGTACAGTATGTCCAAGATATAATTCAATCATTCCTAGTATAATCAAAAAAGTAAAATGTCAAATGTCAAAACATAAAGTATTTTGAAAAATGCGGAAAACAGTCATTTTATATTTCAAAATCATCATTAAAAGTAGGATGTCAAAAAATATGAATAAAAGTCCTAGTATAGTTGGCACTTAAATCGCAGGCTCGTCCAAGCCGTATTTCTAGGTGAAGCATTAACGTGTGTGTGTGTGAGTGTGTATGTGTGTGTGTGTGTGTGTATGTGTGTGTGTGTGTGTGTGTGTGTGTGTGTGTGTGTGTGTGTGTGTATACCTGCTCTTTGAGCTCCATCAGCTGCTGGGTGAGGGTCAGCACCACCTTCATGGTGGAGACCAGTTTGTCCTGCAGCATCCTCATCTCGTTCTGCTCCCCGTCCCCGTCCGTCACCACCAGAGACATGGCCTGCATCCGGGGGAACCAGTCCAGGTTGTTGTTCTGGAGGGGCACATTATCATATCATCATTTAAAGGTCCCCTATTATACTGTTTTTCATCAATATATTATAGGTCTCAGATATATACAAACATGTCTCTGAAGTGTTTGGCTGGAAACACCAAACAGATCATTGCAGCATCCCATAATCCCCTCTGTTTCAGCCCTGTTTCAAAAGTGCTGATTCTCTGTCTGTTACTTTAGATGAAAATAAGGAGCCCCTCCCCACGCCCCTCTGAGAGATATTTGGTTAAAAAGAACACAATCGTGCTCAAGGAGGAGATTCAGGTGATAAGGGGGGGGGGGGGGGGGCTTACCTTGGTTGGCGATTGGCTAATGGTTACACAAGCCAAAACATCGTTATGACATCATAAAGTGGCCAAAATCTGATCAGCTCATCTTCAGACAGGTTTTTATATAAATGGATCAGGACAAAAAGAGAGAGAATCTTTGTTCCTGAAACTTTCAGAATCTCTTTCCACATGTTATAAAAGACATGAAAAAGTGGATTTTGCATAATAGGTGACCTTTAAGGTTTTACATTTCAGGAGGAAGTGTAAAGGGGGATATGCAAATGTTAAGGACGAGGGGGTTTTATGGTCTAATGATAGGATGTTGGACCAGTTGGCTGTTTCCTTTCATGAATATATAGACTGTAAGCAGAACTTCTCTATCCCCTGAGGATGAAGTAGCTCTGTTCCTGCATTTGAGATCAATTTCACTTGTATATTGACTTTCTTTATTACTTTATTAAATATAACAAAAGACAAACTTTGTTCATGAACCATTTATAAGTTTCTCTTAAGAATGTCCTCCACACAGAGGAAGATGTGGCTTCAGATGATGTCAGTGTTTATGTGTATCTCCAGTGTTTGAGATTGTGCTGAGATGTTTTACTTTGATCATGTGAGCCACGTAGCTCTCCGGCCCGGTGTAGTCTGTCTTGTTCTTCTCGCGCACCAGCACGATGAAGTACAGGTAGTTCCAGATGTTGTGCTCCAGTTTGATGTGCTCTTCAAACGACACCGTCTTATTGTCAAACTTATCTCTCTCCAAACCTGGAACACACACAAACTGATGGTCAAATCTCCTGCATCTTTTTGATAAGAAAAACTTTAATTAAAGCTGCAAGCAGCGTTGAGCGGGTCTTCGACGCTCCGCAGGCTGTTGTCCGCACGTCGACGTGTCACGTAGGTGTCTCGAGGACTCGGCCGTTGTCAAACGTGGGAAGTTTCAGGCCGATCGGACAACGTACATAGGAGTTACAGCAGTATCATAAACATTGTGTTTGATGGCGAGTGATCTGTCGCCATGGCAACGGCATTTGATGACACCACATAATATGCCTAGATGTGTTGAGGGCTCCATCATTATGAAACCTGTGAAGTTTTGGGCCGTTTGGAGCATGTTCAATAGAGTTATGAGAAAACCGTGTTTCATGGCGAGCATTGTGTTACCATGGCAACGGCATTCGACGAAATCTCAAAATTGACACATATATGTCTTTAGGGCTGTACCGCTAGCACACATGTGAAGTTTGAATACTTTTTGACCATTTACACAGGAGTTATAGCAATATCGTGCTTAACGGCGAGGGATGCGTTGCCATGGAAACGGCATAAGATGAAACCCCATAATTGACATAGAGCTGTTTAGGGCCGGACCATTAACCATCATCTGAAGTCTGGTGCCGTTTGGACGATTTTCCATTGAGTTACGACAACACTGTGTTTCATGGCGAGGGATCTGTCGCCAAGGCAACGGCATATGATGACACCCCATAATTGACATAAAGCTGTTGAGGGCCGGACCATTAGCCATCATCAGAAATCTGGTGCTGTTTTGACCATTTTCATAGGAGTTACGACATCATCGTGTTCCATGGCGAAGGATCGACTAGCATCGAGCTAACGCAAAATTCGGCGCCAAATCACGGCTAAGCCGTGCGCAAAAAAGAAAAGTTTAGTGATATCGTTTTGTCGCCAATGTCTCGAGACGCTACCCGACGAATTTGGAGTCTATCGGATAAAGATCAATCGCGTTTTTCCAACGCCAAATTCAAAATGGCCGACTTCCTGTACGTTTTTTTATACCCCTCCAAGAGTTTTTTTTGTTTGTCTCCGCACCCTAGATATGCGTAGCGAGTTTCGAGTTTCACGAGCGATTAAATTGATCCTACGGATATCAATCATGCGAGTTGCAGTCACGTGGGCTGCAACTCGCTGCGCCCACGTGACTGGGCTCGCGCGGACTATCTGCCGTCATGATTTGCTGCGCGAGCGATTACAATAGGGTCTTCGCCGACCTCTGGTCTCAGACCCTAATAATCCTTCCAATATCAATAATGCTTCGGCTACAGTGACGTGGGCGAATGATTTAGGCCCCCATTTATGGCGCGTTTCCACTACAGCGCGGAGCACGGTTTAAGAGGGCTGTGACGTCAGCGGCCCATCTTTGGTTGCGTTTCCACTTGGCCTAGTACCGGCCGGCGGGTCCTAATTCACAGTTTTTCTGGCCTCATAAAATCGTGGGTCTAGGGCCAGAGACAACGAGGCTGAGTCGGGCTGAGTATGCTAAACTAGAGAGAGGATCGCTGGCAAGGGGGCAACAACTACAACAAGATGGACATATTTGACCGTGATTTAATTGTAATACACGTTTCAAAATGATGCCGAAGTAACAACATACTGATACCGGTTAGTAAAAACCATGAATTAATGCTTTGACAAGTCTGCAGACAGACGGCAGGCGAAAAACCTTTTAAAATGCGTGTGTTCTAAATGGAGATTGGCTAAGCTAACGCAGTATATGCTCCGACCGTCCACACTCACAACAACGGCCTATACAGACATAAATAAAGCAGCGACTGTATTCGCCATGACACAGGCAGTCTGTGGTTTGTACTTGTTTAACTTTTGTCTAGTTTCTGAACATATATGAGGAGCTGTGAGCTCTGAGTGCTAACAGCTAACGGCTGTGTTGTTTTTCTGGGGTTCTCATTGAAGATGACGTCACGGCTCCGCCTACACTGCGTTACTTTAGATACTACCCCAGTTCCTAAACTGTAATGGAAATGCGCCATAAAGTGAGCCAGTCCTAACGAGGCCTAGCCATACCGAGCGAGGCCGAGCGAGGCCGTGTAGTGGAAACGCGCCATTAGGGTGCTCGTTTTCCCTGTTTTGTGTGGGTTTTGCATGGTTATCGCTCGCTTCGCAACCTCTGGTCTCAGACCCTAATAATAACGTGTCACTGTGAGTTTAATGGTACCCACCGCAGATGAAGCAGGTGGTCTTCAGGATCTCCTCTTTCTTCTGCTTCTCACTCCTCAGGTCGGCGAACGTGTCGATGATCACTCCGAAGATCAAGTTGAGGACGATGATGATGACGATGAAGTAGAAGAGCAGGTCGAACACCACCCGGGCCGGAAACAACGGCTCCTACACACACACATGTTTAAAGATGTTTTAAAGCTTATTTCACAATAGCTAAGGTTCTATAAACCAGAGTGTAAAAAAAACTCTATTTCAAACATTATCAGTTCAATTTAGTCCAAAATATTTCTGATCAAGAATTGTGTCTTGTGTAAGTTAAATATACCTTGGATTGGTCTAAAACCCTTAAAAAATGTTATGAGCTCATCATAAAAGGCAATTATTTTTATAAATATGTTAAAGATCAGTTATTTTCCGATTATTAGCACTACATGTAGGTTGTGCGTGCTGCTTCAGAAGGACACTTGATAACATGTTTTTAAAATGCTTTATTATTCCCTGTAAACACTTCAAATTACAGATGAATGAGAAAACTTTTACTTTTGTATTTCTCAATAATGAGTTACAAAATTAAGTGTGCCTTATTAAAAAGTGGTTCTGTAAAGTTAATGAAGTTAAGTACTGTATAAGCATAAATTAGAAGTACTCAAAGTAGATCATTCTGATGGATAAAGTAAAAATGTTTTCTTTACGTTCTTGGATGGTTTCCTGAGAACGTCTCCGACTCCTCCTCCGTTCCTCAGGCCGTGGTTCAACACGGTGACGATGCACATCAGCAGAGTGTCGCACGCCCGCTCCGAGGTCGGCGCCTCTGAACACACACAGTCACGGGATATTAGATCAGAGTTTATATCAGTAACGTACATTAACTCTGTGATATGACTGACTCTCACCTTCCTCCTCAGTGACGGTGAGAGCTTCGGTCTCCGTGGTGCAGCTGACTCCGTCTGCAGAGCACGACTTTATGAAGTCCTGAGAGGCTTCGTTCTGCTGAGGAGCTACACACACACACACACACACACACACACACACACACACACACACACACACACACACACACACACACACACACACACACCACACACACACACACACACACACACACACACACACACACACACACACACACACACACACACACACACACACACACACACACACACACACACACACACACACACACACACAGTTAATGATATAGGACTTTAAAACCAGCCGTCTTCAGTAGTGAGCAGAGTTTCAGAGCTCTGATGAACAGATAACAGTTTATATTGTTCATTGAGAGTTTCTTAGTGTTTAATAATCTGTATTTCAGTTTTAAATCCCTACATTTCTTATAATAATCCAGAAATGTAATATTTAAAGGTCAATTTGTGCTGTGAATTTGAGAAAGGTCCATTGACTACATTTATATGAAATATTTATATTTTAGTCCATCAATTAGCAGGTATTAAATGTAAAACAATGTCTTGAATACTAATCTAATGGGAGGTCAAATTAACATCACTGCTTTGAGATTAGATTTAGCTATAGTCGATGCCCCTGTTGTTGTTTAAAGAGACACTGAATCTGCGAAGATATTAAATCTGCGTCTAATAATGATGTATATTAGAAGTTACCTGCGAGGTGCAGCAGCGGGTCGACCTCCATGATGAAGTCGTCCTTCAGGCAGAGGAAGCCCACGATGGAGAAGAGGTAGACGAGGATGAGGGCGAGCAGCGCCGTCAGCAGGATGGAGCGCCCGTTACGAGTCACGCTCTTTATCACGTTGAACAGAGTCTCCTCCCGGTAGATCAGGTCAAACAGCTGCACACAAGAAAATCATTCAGAGAGTCTGTTTATTTAGTAATGCTTTATTATAGTGTATTCTAACTTATTCTGTGCATCCTTATATTGTGTTCTCTAAATATACTTTCACAATTTTTTTCTATATTTAATATCTATATTTCTTTACTTCTGGATCAATAGAATACCTCTAATCCATTGTTTTGACTACTTATATACTGTGGTCAATTCTAAAATCATACATATTTTATGAGATAATATTATATATTTTATGACTCAATGCATTGTTTGAAAACTATTTGTTATTAACTTGTAAGCACTCCATATTAAAGAAGATGTACAAACTTCTGCACACAGGTAAAGTACAAATATTTTACTCTCTATAAACAAAAATATATGACTTCACTGTTATATCAAGTAAATAATAAAAAATTAATTAATACATTCAGATTTGTTTTGGGGTATAAGTTATTAAATGTTTTGTTTACCAGGATGCTGTAGAAGAGCTCGTGGACGAACAGTCCCAGCGTGGAGGTGAGGACGTAGGCCAGGTGGTAAATGAACTCCACGTCCATCACCATGGCTTTGTATCCCATAATAAACGTCCCGTTGTTTCCCACAAAACTCACCACAAACACCACCTTATTGATCAGCTGGAGGGGAACAGACACACAGGGCAGTTTAACAACACAATAAAGAAGATCATTAGTTATTAAAAAAAAAAAAAATCCTTAAAATCCTACGGTCCATGTCTTGGCATTTTTAAGAGTTTAAAAAGATGAATCTTGGACATTTTTATATAATTGAATGGCTTTTTTAATTAATTAAAGATTGTAAATAATAATAAAAAAACAGGAAATGTGATGGGAGTGGGGGAGAAATAATTGACCTTTAAATATATACACTCATATTTACTTTTACGTATGTAATTGTATTTACTAATTTCTATTACATGCAATTGATTTGAATTAATTTTCATTTTTTTATTTGAGTTATTCAGAATTCAAGGGTTTTAATTCACTAAACTGATAAAAGAAGTTCAAAATGGACTCTTTAATATAATGTCTCCAGCAAAAAAACTATGATTGACAATATCATATAATTAAAAAGAGTATGAGTTAAACACCTGGACTTTTGAAAGAACATCCATAACATTCATCTGTTTGCAACTTATATATATCAATATTCCAATTACTTGCATATAGACTATTCTGCACTATTTCTACTATATTCTATTCTATTTTATTTACTTGCACTATTATCTGTTTTATTGTGTTGCTCTGTTGGAGGAGCCTGTGACCTAAGATTTCCATTGTCATAACTACACTGTAGCTATGTACAAATGACAATAAAAGCCTTGAATCCTTGAAGTGTCTGCCCAGGTGGATTATGGGTAATGTAGTGCTGCTCACGTTGAGAGAGCCCAGCAGTATGAGGGTGTTTCCGATGCCCACGTGGTAGATGGACCTGAGGATCAGAGCGATGGTGAGGGGCTGCAGGCCGTAGCGCTGGAAGAACAAGCACAGCACGGAGAGCCCGGTGAGGATCCAGAACAGCATGAGCAGCAGGTTGTCGTCGATCGCCCCCACTGAGGGAGGAGAGGGAGGGAGGGGAGGAAGGGAGGAGAGGGAGGGGGGAGAAGACGATTACTAAGAGACACCTTGCATACAAGATGTTTCAGTCATATATCTGGGATTGCCGGTGTCCTTCAGAAGTGCTTTTAATGATTTACAAGGCTTTACATAACCTTGTCCCAACATATTTAAGTGACTGTCTCTCATTTGATCAACCAGCAAGGACACTTAGATCCTCCAATGTTTCACTTTTAGAAGTACCTAGAGTGCATTACAAGAAAACTGGAGAGGCTGCTTTCTGTTTTTATATCGCCCCAAACTGTGGATCCCATTTGATCTTAGAATGGCCACCTCAATTGGAATTTTTTAAAGTAAATGAAAGACCAAACCTTTTTTTTACATATTTTAATTGTAATATTTGTTATTGTCATAATTTTTATCATACTCTGTAAAGCACTTTGGGCTGTGTCAAACATGAAAGGTGCTTTATAAATAAAGTGTATTATTATTATATATTAAAGGTCCCATGTCATGCTTTTCTGGTTATTACCCGTCCCCTTGTGTGTTATGTAGCTTTTTCTGCATGTACTGTAAACGGTCTGCAAAGTCACAAACCCTCAAAGTACACCCTGTAGCGAGTAAAACTCTAACACAGAAAAGACCTGTGTATGCTGCCCCAGAACGCTTCCTTGGAGATTTTTCTTTTTCCATTTTTTTCTTTCTGGTCATAGTGACGTAACGCTGTGCAGCTCCGCACACACACACACTCACTCAGCCTTATCTTTTCTCAGCTGCGGTGCTGCGCGGAGCTCCGTACACACACACTCGGAGCTCAGGCTGTGAGTGTGTGTGTGTGCTCAGGCTGAGTTCCGCTGTGTCTCGCTGTCTCGCAGACCCCACGCAGCAACCAGGAAACGACACCAGTAATACAGCTCACACTGTCCGCTCCTCGAGCCTCAAAGTGCGGAGCAGCGAGCCCCGCAACGTCCCGCCAACACGGCACCCAGACCCCACGCAGTATTCTCATCTGTTTGTCATTACTGGTGTCATTTTCTGGTTGCTAACAAACGCCATTGTAACACATAATCACTGATGTTCCGCTGTAACAGTGGTGGACTTATCAGAACAGAGTGGGCGAGCTGACCAATCAGAGCACAGTGGGCTCACAGGGAGGGGGGGCAGGAGCTCCAACAAGCCGTTTAGGACAGAGAGTGAATACACATACTATACAGAGATGCTGTATGAGAAACCAATGTGAGTTTGGAACATTGAACAATGTAAATCTATTCTAGTAGACCTCAACAATGGAATTATGATCAGTAGAAATGGCCATGACATGGGACCTTTAAGTCAAAAATGTAATAAAAAAAACGTCTGCTGCTCACAGGACAAACATATCTGATTATTATTGATATGATATTTATTTTGTGAATACATCCTTAAAGAAGTAGCAGTACTTTTGACAGCAATAGTAATGTAATTTGCAGTATGACTTATAGAACTACTACTAGTATTTGCACTAAAGTACCTTGTCCTGAGGCGTAGGGGTAGAAGAAAGCGATGATGAGGTTGATGAAGACGGCGAGGTTGAAGGAGATAGTTCCCCACAGAGACATCCGCCCGGAGAACCAGGACAACACCGGCATGACTGAGACAACACACACACACAAACACACACACACACACACAACACACACACACACACACACACACACACACACACACACACACAACACACACACACACACCACCACACACACACACACACACACACACACACACACACACACACACACACAACACCACAAACACACACACAGACACACATGTAAAATCAGGGAAAATAGATGGATGAAATGGCTAGTATAGTATACAATAGTGTAGAACTACTCTGTATCAAGTTAAACCCCAAATGTAATGTGTGTGTGTGTGTGTGTGTGTGTGTGTTGTGTTGTGTGTGGTGCTGTGTGTGTGTGGTGTGCTGGTGTGTGTGTGTGTGTGTGTGTGTGTGTGTGTGTGTGTGTGTGTGTGTGTGTGTGTGTGTGTGTGTGTGTGTGTGTGTGTGGGTGTGTGTACTCACTCCTCAGCTTCTTCTGCCACTCCATCTCTCCGTGCAGGAAGGAGGTTTGTTCGAAGAAGTTTGTGACCTTTGACCCCTGCTCGTCCTGCTCCGTGGTGTTGAACACTCGGATCTTTGACTCCTCGGTCAGAAACTCACAGATGGGATGGACCGGGAACACGATCTGCTCCATGCTGCGGTCGTCACGGACGATCTGGAGCGGAGGACATAATTACGTTATATTATTATATATACAGAGCATCAACAGGACGAGCTGAAGGCTTCTTAAATAGTCCCTGAAAATGAAATGGCTGAAGCAGGTTTCATCCACTACTCTCCTAAACTCTATAACAACCTGCCTGGAAATATTAGAGGCAAACTCATGGATATTTTAAACGACAGCTGAAACTGAAAAAATAGTTGTAATTTGTTTTCCTTGCCTTTAATTATCGACACCCCCTTTTGATTGGACTTTATCCGTCTTCTATTACTTTAATTAGTATTAGTTGTTGGCACTTGCAGGTAGATATCTATTTATAAATATATTTATTCATATGCATAATTACCTTCATTCATATTCTTTTAGAAGTCAACTTAAATAATGTGAGTTCTACCTACTCCTATTCTTGTTATTTTTATTTATAATGATAATTATTATTTATTTTCTAAACGTATGCAACCTCTCACCTGTCCTGACAGCAATACGGTTTCTCTCTTATTGCTGTTGCTGCTCTGACTCCTGCATTTCCCAACATGGATTAATAAAGGTTGATCTTATCTTATTTTATTTTATCTTACGGTACCTCTATCTGTGAGGTGAGCAGGTCGTAGTACTCCAGCGGATCCTGCTCCACCACAACAGCTGGAGCGGTGGACTTCAACATCTGGGACAGAGGACGGTTGTTCAGGTTGAGCTGCAGACAGGAAACACAAAATCAAATCAAATCAAATCAAGTTTTATTTATAAAGCACATTTAAAAGCGATTTTTGGTCGAGCCAAAGTGCTGTACATGTAATAAAAACACTTTACTACAATCACAATAAAAGACAATAATTTACAACAGAAATATAAAAAACAAAAAGACAGGGAAAAGTCAGGAGTCGTGCTCCGCTCTGACTAGAAGGCCAGAGAGAAGAAGTGAGTTTTAAGTGTTGATTTAAAAACCCCTAGGGTCTGGGCCGACCTCACATGGAGGGGCAGAGTGTTCCAGAGCCTAGGGCCAGCTGCTGCGAAGGCTCGGTGCCCTCGGGTTTTAAGCCTGGTCTTGGGCACTACCAGCAACAGCTGGTCAGCAGACCTTAAAGCTCTGGCTGGGGTGTAGCGCTGGAGGAGTTCAGCTATATAGCCCGGAGCCAGCCCATTTAGTGCTTTAAAAACAAATAAAAGGAGTTTAAAATCAATTCTGAACCGAACTGGAAGCCAGTGTAGTGAGGCCAGAATTGGGGTGATGTGGTCACGCTTTTTGTGGCCAGTCAGAAGACGTGCAGCTGCGTTTACAAAGAGTATTATAAAGTGAGTATTAGTACTGCATCATCACTGCAGATGTAGAAGTGTGAGGGTTTACCATGGAGGAGATCCCCTCCTCGCCCTCTTTGCTGTTCTTCTGAGGTTTCAGGAGGTTCTGCAGCATCTTGTTGTGTCTCGCCAGCTGCAAACACACAAACACACAAACAAACAAACACACAAACAAACAACAAGAGAGAGAAATTTGAGAATTACAAATGCTGTTTCTTTTCCTCCAGCTGAGAAGATAAGAGGAGCATATGTCATACCTCAGACACACTTTTTTAGAATTGCTTTTATTGAATTTAATTTATGTTTTACAATTTTTTCATTATTTCTATGTATTAAATGTGTTCCTGTTTTTATGCGAAAGCACTTGGTAACAGTTTTAAAGCCTCTTAAATAAAGTTTATAATTATTATTATAAATATAGTGGAAAACACTTGCTTGCTGGAACGGATATTACTTCAAACACAGCATGAATCGGTCAGAGCACGCTAAACCTGAACTGTTTTGATAGTAAAAAAAAAAAAAAAGATGTGCTGTGTTTGTCGCCAAAGATCTTATTTTCTGCAATATTCCCAAATCGAATGGAAAAATGCCATTGCTTTTTGTTAAGGGACCCCTTTGCAATGTTAACTTCCACTTCGGGGGCGACCTACTAAAACACGTCATCCCTGAACCACTCCATGGGTAATGACCCACAGACTGAGAGGAGTGGGATTCAGCCAATCAGGAGCTTGTGTTTAGTCACCTGCTGAGCCAGGATGTAGATGTTGTGTCCGACCTCACGGGGGGAGACGTCCTCACCCTCATACTCACTCTCCTGATGGTAGGCCTTCTTTATCACCTCCACCTGCACACACACGCACACACACACACACACACACACACACACACACACACACACACACACACACACACACACACACACACACACACAGTCATTTTTTTTTTCTACACACAGATCAGTAACATCTTCTTTAAATAAAGTTAGTGTAAATAATGGTACCAGCTCTCGGGGTCGGAGGTTGAACAGGATCCTCTCTGCATTCTCGCTGTCATGGCGACTCTCCATCAGAGCCAACAGCAGCTTGGAGGCGTTGTCCTGGAAACAGGGAAATTAAACAGTTAAACGACAGGATGAAGTGCAGACCTCGTATAGGTCACATATGAACCACCAGGTAAAGGAACAATAAATGATTACATTAACATGGCATTGTTAAAATGACAAGCATATTAAAACATTTGGAAAAACATGGTGAAAGTGTTGGGAGTGAACCAGGAATAAAGTTGTGGGCCAGATCAACTAAAGGCCTTGACACACCAAACTGACACCAAAGAACACGTCCCGACGGACCCGATTGTTGTGTCGTCTCACGTCTCCTGCGTCTTGGCCAAAAAGTCGCACTGGAACCCACCGCAAAGACTTCAGCCGACGGCCAAGTAGCACGTACGCACTGCGCATGCGTGAGTGGCAATAACTCTCCTTACCAGCAGGCGGCGGTAGTGTGTATTCTTAATTCAAAAGAGGCAACAACCGGAAGACAGACTGCGTGATATATACAAACAACAAATAGCGTGCGTTCCATTTTCACTCTCGTCCATCACAGACTGTTTCACATACTGTTTCACATAACGACTTATAATCGAAAACATGTTTAGTGCGGTACTGGAAAATGAAAAATAATAGCCGTCTGTGTGTGCCTTCTTCACTTCCGTTTCGCTTCTCATGCACTGATTCGCTAATCTGAACAGCCAATCAGAGTGATTTCTTTTTGCCTCAGCTCATGATTCTCTGCAGGTTCATCACTACCAGAGACAGAAAACACACAGTGTGCACATGGACAGGTAAACTAACGCACCTTCAGCTGGAGCACCATCTCCATCCGGTACCGACACAGAGGACTGATGTCGTTCAGGATCAGAGCCGTGATGATGTCGATGCCGTTGGACTCGTGGGTCACGATGCACGTCTGCAACACACACACACACACACACACACACACACACACACACACACACACACACACACACACACACACACACACACACACACACACACACACACACACACACACACACACACACACACACACACACACACACACACACACACACACACACACACACACACACACACACACACACACACACACACACACCCTGAGTGTCCATGTTCACAGGGAGTATACCTGCCTTGATAACCGTCTCTGTGATAATACACTTTATTTGTATAGCACCTTTCGTGCACAAAGCAGCCCAAAGTGCTTTACAGAAACCATGACAACAATATTAAAATAGATACAGAATAAGATAAAACATCTACAGTGATCCTAATGAAATGAAAAGCCTTATTAAAAAGATAGGTTCTCTGTGATGTCTGAGCGTACCTGGTTCTCCTGGCAGGGGCCCTGGCAGTACTCAGTGAGGGTCTCCAGGGTCTGAGTGATCAGGTGGACGTTTGATTCGTTGATGTAGAGCCCGAGCAGCCCCAGGCCCCCGGTGGTGCTTCCACACATGATGTCCAGGAACTGAAGGGTCTCACACACCAGGTTGTAGTTGGTCTTATTGTTCTGGCAGCGCAGGAAGTTCTGCAAACACATTCAAGATCACTCTCTCCTTATCTGATCAGCCTCTGTTTGTGTGTTGCAGCAGTATTTCAGTAAAACAAGTAAGAGATTGATAAGGCCTCATTCATCTGCAATAACAATGCATCTCACTTTAATGAGACGTTTACAGACGGGGACAATTTCCTGAATGACAGTCACTTTAAATCTCCTTTAACATTTAGACTTTTTTTTCACGCTAACACAAAATAAAAATGAAAGAGAGGTTGTCATAAGCCTTCATTTTTAATCAGTTTAATAAAACTAGAGGCTGTTTTTGCATTGTTAAGAAAACAAAACATGACATTTTTCGATCCTGAACATTAAAATGTAAAAAGCCTGTTTTTGCAATTCTATTTGTGTCCAGGTAAAAAAAACAAGGTAAAAGTTGCAAATTAGGGAGTTTGAGACATGTGGGTCAGGTATTGTTAAACTCTGGACTAGCCTAGACTAGGATTATAGTTTTTCTAAACTAAGCTAAAATACTGAAAACCAAGATGAGACTGAATGTTCTGTTCTGAAAATCAAACTCAGATTTCTGGGTTAACTCAGATAGATTTGGTCCACCCTGGTTTATTGGTATGTATTCAGTATTTATTGTTATCATCTTGTCATTTTACTATATTCTCAGATATGTTTCTTGTTTTTACATTACAATTCATGTTTGTTGATTTGTGAAGCCCTCTGAGACAAATGTGTTTTGTGATATTGGTTTATATAAATACATTTGAATTGAATTGAATTGTGTGTTCAGCGGAACCCACCTGCAGGTCCTGGTTGTGGTTCTCACACAGCAGCTGCAGGAACCTGAGGATGGGCTTCATGATGGTGACGGCGGGGCCCACCTCCGCCTCCACCTCCCTCTGCTCCGCTGCAGCGGGGACCGGCAGGGCGGGGGGGCACACCGCCGGGGCGATGGACTGACCTGGGGCCAGCATGGGGTGACCCACTGCGACGGGAAGCACTGAGGACAGAGGGGGAAACTGCTTAGACAAACAACTGGATTCAGAGAGATAAAAGGAGACTAAAACTCTGCAGCAAAGTTCAGCTTAAAAGGTGAAGTGACTGTTTTTTATATATATTGATTGGTCTGCTTTTATTTAGATCTTAAAGGTCCCCTATTATACTGGTTTTCAGCTTGGTGTTTGTGCAAGGGCAGATGAATTATGAAGTTGAAAAGGGGCCATTAGACCCCCCATTTTGCGACCCTGGCCCTAATAGGCGTTGCTCTTACGTTTGATCCTATCACCATCTCTACTTCAATATTTTGTTGACAAGTTTGTTTCCATTAAATCATCAATCATGCTGTTATTTTTGTAAATCTATCTGTTGTTTGCTGTGAAACTAACTGAATAGGATTGTGATAATATAAGCATTATCAGGAACATCCTCAGTGACAGAACTGACTAGCAAAATGTCCAAAAACACAGATTTTTTTGCAAATAGAACTAGACTAATGACTTGGAGAACAAGTGTGCTAAAAATAGAAAGCTGCCTGCTGAGCCAAAAGTTAACATCTGGAATGTGTCTTCAAGTGAAGTTAAATATTTTTGATCAAAACATTGGGGGAAAAAGTTGTACGTTTTTTAAAACCCAAAATAAGTCGTCATTTTTAATATAATAACTTCCTCAGGTCATCGATATTGATCATTTACCAATAAACTCCTTAATAATCGAATAACCTTACTTCTTTCTTGTAAAATTACAATTTTCCTTTCCAACTATTACAGCTTTTTAAATTAAGATCAAGAATATAAAACTGATCTCAAGTGTTTGAACATAAGTGGTTAACATACTTGAAGCAAAGAGACAAAAAACAGATTTTAAAATAAAACCATCATATAATAGAAAGACATATTATTGAGAAAATGACATTAACCAAAAAACAAACATCAGGTTTCTCAGGGTAATAAAGTTTCTCACCGGTCTCCAGCTCCTTCTCGTTGGCTTTGTGCGTCATCTCTCCAACGTTAACAGAAACCGTGGCTTTAATGTCCGTCTGAGCCTCCTTCATCCGGTCGTGGAGAACCTTGAAGAACTTCTCTGACTTGTTGTCGCCCATCATCAGTTTGTAGAAGGAGTTCTGCAGGAGAACCAAAGAGAGTTTAAACACTGGGTTCTCATTCACAGAGCTCCATTTGATCTGAGACTGCTGTAGCTTGTTAATCCCAAAGTAAAAGACATAAAGTTAAGGGGGAAATGCATCAACTGTGTCATCATTTAATGAAAAACATGATAAAAAGAGAATTAAGACTTGAGTTTGATGAAGATATCACTTAAATCCACTTATATAAGACCAAATGTACTAAATATTTTTTGAAAAAATGTGGATGAACATTTAAGTTGAGTGAGTCAGTTAACACAAATGTAGGTTTATATATAAAATACTACCTTAATTCCCCGACAATGTATTCCCAGTTTATCTGATTCTGCAACTGAGTTTGAAAAAATATATTTTCTAAAATATTTCAAACACGTTGGTAGGCCTTAAAAACATGATCCAAAACTATCATACTCTGTATATTTGTAATGGAGTCAATCTTCCATGCTTTGAATCATTATTAGTGCGCTGCTGATCCTGTGGAAGTGGTAGTTTAAGTGTGGGTAATATCTAGGGATCATGATTTTTTATTTTATTTAGCCTTTATTTATACAGGTGAAAATCTCATTGAGACACAGGGTCTCATTCTCAAGAGAGACCTGTTCCGTGGTAACATAAAACATCGTAAAAAGTAGTCATTCAAAATTCATATAGTCAGATATAGCAGGTGCAAACACCCACAGATGATTTCTCCAGCTTTTTTAAAATGAGTTTAAAATCTGTGATGGGTATCAAACTGGTCAGCTTAAGTTCCTGCTGAAGTGTGTTCCAGGTCGAGGGGGCAGAGTATGATATGGCTTTTTTCCCAAGCTCCGTGCGTACTGAGGGGGCGGACAGTGATGTAATGTTGAGATCGTAGTCTATAGCTGTACTGTTTGTGTGATATGTAGAGGGGCAGCATGATGAGGTAATAGTTTGCACTGGAGATGTATTGCTGTTGTACGTACCTGTATCTCTGTGTTCCCCCCCTCCAGCAGGCAGATGGCCAGCTGGATGCACTCCTGGAAGATCTTGTCGTTCTTGCTGCTCATCACCAGGTCAGTGAAGAGCTTGGTTCCTCCTTCTCTGTCCAGACGACACTGAACCGCAGCGACCGCCGCCCAGTCGCGCTCCTGCTCCACACCTGAGACACATATATATAAAGAGATGCTACAGGTGAATAGGGTAAATATTAAAATATATCTTAACACCTGACTGGCCAGACCATCCAAACACTAATAGAAAAACTGGAAAATGATACTATACCTGAAGCTCCAAGTTCAGAGAGGTCGTTCTTCGGGGTGTTTTTCTTGTTTGGAAACAAGTAGTTCTGCAGCAAAACCTTCCGCAGGGAAATTCCCTGGAACAACACGACAGAAAGGGTTCTTGATTTCCTGACTGATCAGATCAATATATTCCATGCTCACAGGCAATTTAAAATCTGATTGTTTAATTAAAGACATCAAATTAACTTAAAGAGCACTTTCTGTTGAATAAAACAATTGTTAGCATAGTTGTTTATTGTTTGCATTTTAAGAACTGTTCCACCATGCACAATTTGCATTGGCAATCCTTTGTTTTGATAAAGTCATGGCAATAATCCTACTTTAATCTGAGTTAGTTTCTTAACTCACCTTTTCATCAAAGTCCAGAGTGCGGATCAGCATCTCCTGCAGAGTCCTCAGGACTTTGATACACAGCTTCTCCTCGGCGTTCATCAGCGCTTTGGTGTGCTGGATCAGTCTAAACACACACACACACACACATAGATTTCCCATCATCTTTTGTCCGTGTACCAGTGCTCCAGTATATCTGGACTCAGAGGAGCTGCACCTACTTGGAGATGAAGCCCCCCGACTCGCAGCGCTGCCGGGCGTCCGTCCCCTCCAGGAACAGCAGCTCCGGCTGATGGAGGACGTCCACGAGCACCGACAGCTCCGCGTTCACCAGAGGCTTCAGACGCTCCTCCAGAGTGTTGATGATGTCCTGACACACACACACACACACACACACACACACACACACACACACACACACACACACACACACACACACACACACACACACACACACACACACACACACACACACACACACACACACACACACACACACACACACACACACACACACACACACACACACACACACACACACACACACACATAAATGTATTATCTTTTAAATGTATACAAGACATCTATTGCGTCCTGGGAGAGGGATCCTCCTCTGTTGCTCTCCAGAGGTTTCTTACATCTTTCCCCATTAACTGTGCGGTTTCTTTGTGAGTTTCACCTTTGTGAGGGTCTAAGGATGGAGGGTGTCATATTCATATTCTGTACAACTGTAAATCCCCCTGAGATAAATGTTGAATTTGTGATATTGGGCAACATAAATAAACTCTGATTGATTTATTGATTGACAGACACACACACACACAAAAAAAGTTAATACTGCCAAAATCTTCGATGAGAGTATTTGTTATTTTAAATCACGTGACACTTTAAAATTGTGTTAATAACAATAATAAATAGTTAGAAAAGCCAAACACCATTGTACTTAATCCCATTTGATTATTTTCTTTCTTTTATTTATGCCTCACATGAGACAACACTTTTGTTTTTTAAAGGATGTAATCTATTATCTCATTGTTTTAGAATTTGCCAATTTATTTCTGGCTAATTTAGATTTGTGGCATATTTTGAGTTCTCTGTCTTGTGTTGCTCGTCTTTGTACTTGTTGTTTGGTTTGTTTTCACACGTATAACAGTATGTGTAGCCTGGCGTACCTGCAGCTTCTCGATGATGTTCTTGTAGTCCCAGGGGTTGCTGGGGGCGATGGGTCTGGAGGAGCGGGAGGAGGACTTGTAGTTCGGGTTGGAGCGAGACAGAGAGTTGAGAGCGGAGCTGGAGAGCATGCAGCTGATCTGAGACTCCAGGTCCAGAGGCAGCGCGATGGAGCGGCTCTTAGCTGAGGAGAAACCATCAAACATTAATAACTTCAATGCAGCAGAGAGAAAAAACTGTTTATACTTTTGCGTTTTTACCTGAGTAAGATTTTGAATGCAGGACATTTTTATTGTAACAAAGTAATTTTACTAAGTAGTATTGCTACTTTTACAACATGATTGTTGTATTTTTCTGCAGTAGAGCTTGTTATACTGATATTGTATACATCTAGGTGGTTTGACTTAATGTATGATAATGCAGGGTTTTAAAGGTCACCTATTATACTGTTTTTCATCAATATATTATAGGTCTCAGATATATACAAAACATGTCTCTGAAGTGTTTGGCTCCAAACACCAAACAGATCATTGCAGCATCCCATAATCCCCTCTGTTTCAGCCCTGTTTCAAAAGTGCTGATTCTCTGTCTGTTACTTTAGATGAAAATAAGGAGCCCCTCCCCACGCCCCTCTGAGAGATATTTGGTTACAAAGAACACAATGGTGCTCTAGGAGGAGATTCAGGTGATAAGGGGGGGGGGGGGTTACCTTGGTTGGTGATTGGCTAATGGCTACACAAGCCAGAACATCGTTATGACATCATAAAGTGGCCAAAATCTGATCAGCTCATTTTCAGACAGGTTTTTATAGAAATGGATCAGGACAAAAAGAGAGAGAATCTTTTTTCCTGAAACTTTCAGAATCTCTTTCCACAGAGGGGACACATGTTGATGTAGAAGAGACATGAAGAAGAGGGGACACATGTTGATGTAGAAGAGTCATGAAGAAGAGGGGACACATGTTGATGTAGAAGAGACATGAAGAAGAGGGGACACATGTTGATGTAGAAGAGTCATGAAGAAGAGGGGACACATGTTGATGTAGAAGAGACATGAAGAAGAGGGGACACATGTTGATGTAGAAGAGACATGAAGAAGAGGGGACACATGTTGATGTAGAAGAGTCATGAAGAAGAGGGGACACATGTTGATGTAGAAGAGACATGAAGAAGAGGGGACACATGGTTATGCAGAAAAGACATGAAGTGGATTCTGCATAATAGGTGACCTTTAATGTATGATAATGCAGGGTTTTAAATCTTCAAAGTAACTTCAGGCACCACGTAGTCAAGTATCTGAGACGTAGTGGAGTTGAAGTATATAGTAACATAAAATGTAACGTCTGTGTGCATGTGATTGTGTGTGTGTGTGTGTGTGTGTGTGTGTGTGTGTGTGTGTGTGTGTGTGTGTGTGTGTGTGTGTGTGTGTGTGTGTGTGTGTGTGTGTGTGTGTGTGTGTGTCACCTGTCATGGCGAGGGTCTTGATGCAGGTCTCCACCTGGCCTCGGTGCTGCTGCTGCAGCCAGGGACAGTCCAGCAGCCGCACAGAGGACTGAAGGAGCTGGGTGACGATGGTGTGATGAGTCTGAGAGAGTGAGAGGGGAGAGTGAGACGCAGAAAAAGTCCTATCTAATATAAATAGAAGTCCTAAATCCAAGCTGAAGACTTTTCTTTTTGCTGCTGCTTTTAATTGAACTATTGAACTTAAAATAACCTTGTTTTTTGTTAATGTGTGAGTGCCTTTGCATGGAGGCCTGAAGGGACGATCTGTCAGGCTGGGTTCAAAATCCACAGTATCGTACTCTTGATAGTTTCTCATAATTTCTAACCCTATCTTAAATAAACTTTTAAACCCAACTTCTGTCGTCCCTTGCAAAAAACAACATTATATATATTAACGACGTCTGAGTGGTGTTTTGCAGCAGAGAGCATGCTGGTCCTGACCTGCAGAGACGTGCTGTTCTCAGAGAACGGGGAGCTGAAGAAGGAGTGGATGGTGTCGAACACCACGTTGATGATGTATTTCTCCAGGATGGGATCAGTGAGGCGCTTCTCCCGCTGGTTACACACCTGCAGAGGAGACAGAGGACATCAGGAAACAAGAAATACAACATATTGAGGCCAACGTACATTTCATTTCTGGAAGTGATGAATTATTGACTGATTCAAACACACGGAAAGTACCAGTATTTACTGATACTTAGCACAGGACAGAGTCCCTCTCGCTGCATTATTAATAGTCACCAGGACAGAGCGGTTACCCTGGCCATGTCCACGGTGAAGTCCTCAAACAGTTTCCAGATGTGGTTCGACGTGTAGATTTCCTTCATCTCCACCTCTGTGTCCACGTAGCAGTGATTCACAAAGTTCACGTACGCCACCTTCACCTGCAGACAGAGAGAGAGACGGGTCTTAGTGTCAATACTGTATAACTTTAAGTGGCACTTTTTGACTGTAACACATAAACAGAAAGTCATGCAGATAATTGACGCGTACAGAGCAGGATAAATAAAGGTTGATGCCTTTATTTGAAGTGCAAAAGGCTGAAGAAATGACACCTTTCTAGGAAAAAATATATATTGTTTTGCGGTATACTATAAGCGCTTTGTGTGAAAGTATTCATGATGAAAACAATTTGGAAAAAAACATTTCTACACCGTAGTATTTTCAATTTCATGTCATTTCTTTACGGTATAATGTCCTGCAGATAATTGACGAGTACAGAGCAGGATAAATAAACGCCTTTATTTGAGGGGCAAAAGGCTGAAGAAATGACACCTTACTAGGAAAAAAAAACATACTGTTGTGCGGCAAAATATAAGCGCTTTGTGTGAAAGTATTCATGATGAAAACAATTTCGAAAAAAACGTTTCTACACCGTAGTATTTTTCATTTCATGTAATTTATTCCGGTATAGGCAGATTACATTATAGCAGTGGGTGGCAGTATCTACATATATTTCCTTTATAGAATATGGAGCTGAAATACAGGACGTTACCTCGGTGATGCAGTCCTCGTGCGTCACCACTCGCACCACGTCCTCCAGAGGAAGCAGAGACGTACATTTGATCTCCGTGTAAACGTTCTTCCCCTCGGCGCACGCTGCCAGCAGCTCCACCAGAGAGATGTGGTACCTGCAGGGGGGGGGGGGATATTTAACAATCAAAGGTATGATACTGTGAAGCTGTATATTCTGTGTGTGTCTAAAACCTAAACCTAAACAAATAACTAAACACAGCAGCTATATGATGTACTACCTGTACTTTACAACGTGAGATAAGTAAGGTTTTGTATGCAGGACTTACCTGTAGTGGAGTATTACATACTACAGAGTGGTATTATCCTGTAGTATTTTGACTTTTTATTTGAATTATCCAGAACATTTAATATTGTTTTGTTTATATTGTTTATATTTGATATAATATTTTTCATTTTTTCCTTTTATTTTGAATTGTTAATTCTCTTTTCCACGTTTTTAAGTATTGTATTTTAATGTCTGAACACACTCTGCTTCTGTGACGAAATAATCTATCTATCTATCTATCTATCTATCTATCTATCTACAGTATCTATCTACAGTATCTATCTATCTATCTATCTATCTATCTATCTATCTATCAATACTTATAATATTAAGCACTAATTATTAATATTTTACACACTGTAACTTCTATTCTATTTTATTGTATCTCTGTTATCTTGGCTCTTTAATGACTGCTTTTAGAGACAATTGAATGCGTTGCTATTGCAGGAATGGGTAAAAAATATTATGTGTGAATTACAATTGTGTTTCATATTGTGTATTTATTTATTTATGAATTTGAACCCGCAAATTCAAGTGTCTGTCTATAAAATAGTATTAGTGATATATAGTCAAAGTATTATTATTTATGATTTATTTGCATTATTTTGTGTTATTATTATTGTGTCTGAATGATTTTAATGTTTTTTTAAGAGCTTGTAATGTGCCTTGCCTGCCTGCTTGTCACTTGATATTCCCCGTGTTTACCTGAGTGGGCTGCTCTCCCCGACCCCCTCCCGACTCTCGGCCATCAGGTCCAGCATCACGTTGAACGAGGCCTTGTCGTTGTAGAAGACCACCACGTCCTCCCCGGAGTTAGTGAGCTGCAGAGAGATCAGCGTTACATTTGATTTGATTAGATTTGATTTATTTCGAATGTGTAAAACAATAATACAAAACTAATAATAATAAAAATGAAATGAAACATGAGAATTATTATACAATAGAAACTTAAGCAGTGTCAAATTGATAAACAAATAATCTATTTAATTACACATCCGAAAAGGGGTGGGAAGAAGTTTAATCTTATTTAATCCCACCCCTTCTCCCAAAAACTAAATTATTAACATATATATATTTTTTATTACATTTACACATTTGTTATTGAAAAACAAAAACAACAAATAAATAAACAGATAAATAAACAAACAAATACATAACAGGAAACACTTCTAAGTGTCCCAACCTTAAAGAGTGCGTTGAAGACCTACATTTTTAACAAAGCCTTCAGTTAGAGCTGGCATTTTATGGTATTTATTTAATTGAATTGTTATGGTAATTAATTTGAATGTTTTATGTATTTTTATTGTCTTTTGTGTTATTCAATATTATTTAGTTGTATTTGTATGTGTATTCCACACACTATCTTCATTTTGCTGTAACTCCATCAAAGTCAAAGTCAACTTTATTGTCAATCTTTCAGTTTGAATAATGCGTACAGACAGAGAGATCGAAATACTGTTTACAGAATACAAAAACAAATGTATATACAAATATGTATGCAAATATGTATATCCTACACAATCAACAGACACATTTTTACATATGCACACATTAAGACCTACAACAATCAATATATACAAAATAACAGCCACTTCACGACAAAAACTCCAAATCTTGCCCAGTATATGTGTCTAATATCTAGTCAGAATAAGTCTTTACACCTGATATAAGACATAATAACTTCAGAAGTAACACGGCAGTGAGATATCGGGTCTTGTTTTTAGACAATGCATCATCTTGTTAAGTCAAAAAATCTTATTTTGAATCGTATCTCAGATGAAACTTATTTTTTTTCACATATTTATTGGAAAATCACCAACTAACATCAGAGAACAGAACACTTTTGAGCATATGAGGCTCATATTGTAACACAACACTTCCTGATTCTGGTCAAATATAGTTCAAAATAAGTTTCCCAGCTAATTACAAGATGTGATTTATCTAAATATCCATTCTTATTTCAAGAAATGTTACCAAGTTAATTTTCACTTGTTCTATTTTGTACTTATTTCAAGTGAAAACCCCTTGTTTTCATTATTTTCGACTTGTTTTTGGAACAGCATTTTTTCCAGTGTTCAATATCTTTGAGAATGTACATTAGCGCAAGACTGTCCATAGCAGCGTAAAAAAAAAAGAAAAAAAGTGGACAGTCTCCATCATATAAAATGTTGTTGTTTGTTTTTAATCTGTAAAGCCCACTGAGACCACCGTGTTTTGTGATATTGGGCTATACAAATAAAGTTTGATTTGATTTGATTTGATTTAGCAGTGTCTTTGTGTCCTCACCTCGGTCATGATCATGTCCTGGCACTTCTTCACGTACTTGCCCTCGGCCTTGATGATGGTGTGCAGGAAGTTGAGGTACTGCACGTGGCGACCGTGCGTTGCTAGGCAGTGGATGAAGTGCTGCAGGACGCTCTCTGAGATCTCGCTGCACAGCTGGTAGTTGTTGCTGAAGATGTGCTGAACCGTCTCCGCCTCCAGCAGCTGAAGGCAAGGCAAGTTTATTTATATAGCACTTTTCAACCCAAGGCAATTCAAAGTGCTTTACAAAAATGAAAAACATTAAGAGCATGAAACACATTAGAAACATTAAAAAGCAAAGATAATAAAACATGAATAACACAGGTACATGAATAAAAGTTACAGTGCAGTGTGAGATGTGAATAGTTCAATTAAAAGCAGCGGCAAAAAGAAAGTCTTCAGCCTGGATTTAAAAGTAGTCAGAGTTGCAGCGGACCTGAATGTTTCTGGTAGTTTGTTCCAGATATTTGGCAGTACCCCTAGCCAAATTCTCACATTCCTCTACCCCTAGTCTTCCCGTGAAAACAAAAGGTGTCACTTCTGTTCAATCATAGGATTTACTCATTTAGTTTGTGACATATCAAACACTTTTGTCTGTAGTTTTAACCAGCAAATATTGGCATGTCTTTGCAATGATCTCCATTATTTGTCTTTGTTTTTGATTGTGTGTTATGTCAAATATCAGAAACAATGGAAGGTGACATCCCCAAGTTGCTTTTTCTCTCAGTCAATCAACAACACAGTTAATTTTGAGTCAAGTTATACAAAAAGAACATCACATTTGATCAACTGGAACCACTGCTTTTTGTAAATTGATCTTGATGAAAATCTTAAACTAGCAAACAATCATCAAAACTGTTTTATTTCTGTGTGAATACTGTCTTATTCCTCTGAACCTGATCAGTTATAAGCAGCGTACCCCCGGGTTGAGGAACAGGTTGAGGTTCTTATGCAGCAGAGCCTGGTTCTCCTGGTTCCCCGTGCAGAACTTCTGCAGGAACAGGTGAGTGTACCTGATGATCTCCAGCATCTTCAAATCACTCTGCAGACAGACAGACAACGAAGAGAGAAGGTTGACATTGAGAGGACTTTTATTTTATTGAAATGCTCTTTACTTAAGCCAAAGTCCCAATGTGTGGTTAAGTAACATTTATAGGTAGGTATGTGTGTATGTATACAGTAGATTTGTATGAGTATAGGTATTTGCTGCAATGTTCCTGATAAATAATAATAATAAATAATGAGGCTCACTGGCAGTGAATGTAGGGGATTACTTTAGTCGTTGTTATTGTTTTTCTCTTTGTACATATAATCAGTACAGTCCACTGTCTGATTTGTATGCATATATTTTCCATCTCTAAATGGCAAATACTGTTTATGCAATGTCGAAACACAATAAAAGGATTTTTGATCAGAAGTAACATTTCTAGAACAATGCTGTAATTAACTTTTAGGTTTTAAATGATATGTATAGAACCTTTAATCATAATATTTTTTTTAATAAGATCAGTCCTGACTCTGTGAATCTGTTGAGGTGCTTTTTTTTGGGCGATCTCAGTCCCACCTGGTCGTAGGACACCTGCAGGAGGTCCAGCATGACTTTATGAGCGCCCATGTTCTTCAGGAGCCTCTGCTGCTTCTTCCAGACTCCTGTGCTGCACATCTTATTCAACCTCTCCAGGATCTACAGAGAGAGAGGGAGCACCATTAGAAGAGACAAATATAGGAGCTACATTATAATATGTTTTCTCAGTCGGTTTATTAAAACTGGTTACATTTATATTGTTAAAGTTCATTGTTTCCAATAGGCCAACAAAATAAAAAGTACTCTCCACATAACTTCTCATTCACAAAGTTAAGATATACATAAATAATAATGACATTAAAAGAGTTTCTAAATATGTTTTAGGTTGAGGGGAAAATAGATGAATATGACATGCTAGAACTAAATTACAATCAAGTCAAAGCAAACAGTTCTGTTGCATGCTTAAAGAAAATGTATATGATGTAGAATAAAGATGAGTTTTTTACTTGAAGCTGATCATTTACAATTGCATGCATTATTAACACTGTAAAGGAATGGGTCATTATGGCAGATATAGAGAAGAGATACTGATTTAAACATTCAAAAAATGTTAGGTTACATTTCAGAAACTTCAAATGTTTTTACATTTTATACAGGTTTATTGTGCTGTGGTCAGATCAGAAAACAAAAAATGATGTCAAAATAACATGGCATTTTTAATATACAACAAGTAAAAACTTTTTTTTTAAACGGGGCACTGAAAAATTAAAGCAGACCTTAAAGGGGACCTATCATGCAAAATGCACTTTTGTACGTCTTTTATACATGAATATGTGTCCCCGGTGTTCCAGGGAACTCACCAAGTGTCAGAAAACACAACCCTCTCTATTTTCCTCCATACCCAAATCTCTAAAAAAGGGGCTGCAACGGATCTGATAAAAACTGATCCAGATTTGAACACTGTCCTGACGTCAGGACGGTGGCGCTACGGCTATTGGGCCAACTCCACCAATCAGGAGGAGACAGCCACGGCCATTGCCGTTCGAAAGCGCTGGAGACGCTGTAGTACATATGCCAGGCCTCTAGATGGTGCTGTTGCTCACATAATCTGCCCAGAGCTAGAAATGGTCAAATTGAGCAAAATGAGGCATGGCTAAAATGCATGATCTGTTTGGTATTTTGGAAAAAAAAAAGTATAAATATGCCTTATATAGGTATGGTCCTACACTATATTATTCAAATATAGCATGATAGGTCCACTTTAAGGCTTAACAATATAATCACGTAGAAACATCAGAAATGTATGATCACAATGGCATTGGGCTACAATCGTCAGAATATTGTAACGTTTGCTTCTGATTCTGAGGCCTAATAGGTGATTTTTTTGGGCCTTTTTCAATATTTTCAGGCATAGTAAAATGTAATCACAAGGCGGACAGTTTGCGTGATTTGTTGGCAAAGCTTGTGAGTGTTGTTGCAGTGTAGTTTCCTATCAGGAGGAATGATTAGACACACATACAAGTCTTTCAATGTACATACTGCGTAATGTAAGGAGGGATCTAATGGATGGATTAAATGGATTCTTTATTCACATTTGAGACGTTTGCAGCAGCTGTAATCCAGACTGACTATGAGGGGGAAATAATAGTAAAATGTAATCAATTCAGCAGTGAAAAAGCCACCATTTCTGAAGAGACTGAGACGGAGCACCACGTAAAACTCTTCATCCACAAATACAGACAAGCCAAGCCCACATTGAGGATTGACAGGTGATCTGTTGGAAGCAGAAACACCACAACGAAGACCAACAAATAAAAGACAACCTCCTGAAGGAACACATGTCTACTCACCTCTTTGACTTTCTGGTAGTTCTCGTTGCCCTTCTCCAGCTTCTCTTTCTTGGGGGGAGCGTCCTCTGATGCCCCCTGCAGGGTGCAAACAGACACAATATGCAGTTCTCTCTGGATATATTACTACAGTATACATACTTAAATTATAAAAACAGTATATGTGTTACGATTGTGAACGCATTTGGGAATTTGGGGTTTTGCATTTATGTTCATGAGGAGCTTCGCAGATATGGAGACGAAAAAGTTAGGGTTTTATATTATGCAGACACCCATGGATCCTCAATTAAATCAAAACTAGATCCGAGTTTCAAAATAACCTATAATGTTGGGGAAGCTATCTTATATTAAGTACCTTTAATAATTGCCTAGGCACTAAAACAACCTCCTCCTGATATGTATTTAGCTGGTAGCAGAACGTCATTGTTCACAAAGTTTTTCTATCATTTGTATCTTCATTTTCAGCATTATTTCCAATTTCCAATTTATTCAGTAATTCGAAAAGGTCTTGAATAACAATCAACCTTAAAGGTGGGGTAGGTAATTTTGAGAAACCAGCTCGAGTGCGCTAGAATTTGAAAATACACAACCGGAACAAATCTGCCACTTCCTTACAGAGCCCCTCCTCCAACACACACGAACGCGCACATGACCAATGAGGGCACGAGATAAGTTTGTGCACAGATGGAAGGCTGACAGGCAGGTAGGCCATCCAGTTATTTTAGCAGGGCCGGCTCAAATGATTGGTCGTGCTTTTTACAGTATTACGGCTTCCACAGATGACATTTTTTTATGTATTTATTGTCAAAGCATTTAAGATATTCATTGCTATCGGGATGTTAAGAGCATTCCATGGAATATAACAAAAAGTGTTTCTGAAATAAATTACATACCCCACCTTTAAGGAGTTTTCTTAGGAAATTGGGGATGTCACTTTTCTACGTAGCTAGCTACCTAGTTAAATCTATGAAATAAATCAACGAAAAACGACCAAAACCTGGTAAAAAGTGTGGATAAAACGTCTGCGGCTGTGCAGGTTCTAACAAATCAGCGTAAAGATATAACATGTCTTAGTTTAACTGCTTTACTAAACATTGATACACTAAGGCATTGAGTAAAAATGAGCTTAGCAGGACGGATACGTGACCGACTACATACAGAAATAACATAATATCAATGTTTACCTGAATGACAAAAAATAAATGAAACTGCAATTCGGTGACATAATCATGCTAGCGTTTATCCACAACCCAAGTAGCTTATTACTTGTTGTCAGATACGAATGGCTTGTTATGCAGTATAGAATAGTAGACAATGATGAAATGGTAGTATTAGAACAGGTTTGGAGCATTTTGCCTACATTTCACAGTAGAACCAAACAATAAAGAGAGACAGGGAGTTGTGACATGCAACAAAAGCCCACAGCCAGATCTGAACCCAGGACCATATCGTTGCAGCGTCTGAGACATCAGCAAGCCCCACACCAACGGTAAGTACAGGATGCAAAGGTTCAAAATAAATATATATTTGTTGTCGTTAGTAGTGTTAATCTTCAACCAAGAAAATGGTTCTTGTTACTTTGGTCCTTGTTAAAGTAGTGCTTTTGAGTTAGTGGTCAGTGTTAGTTGCATTGTAGTTATTAACACTCAGCCATCTAGACATGAAGATCTCACCCATTAGTTATGAAGGAGTGTTAAACTTAGACAGTTTGAAATAAAATTGTCCCTAAATCCTTGTAGAAACTCTCTCTCAACATAGCGCTGTATGCTGATGATACTGCACTCTCCACCACCTCTTTGCTCCTTGAACTCCAGACAATCTGTTCTTTTATTTTATAAATACTAATGCCTCTATAGTGAAAATAAAGGTGTAAATAATGATGTTTTTGCTCCCCACCTCCCCTTTCTCCTTCTTGTCCTTCTTGTCTTTCTTCCCGTCGCCTCCACCTGAGCTCTTCTTCTCCACCCACAGTTCAGATTTCTCCACCAGCGTTCGGAGTCGGTCCAGATCCGCCTTGATCAGCTTGTAGTTTTCTACATCCTGCGACGTGATCAACAACTGGACCTGTGGAGGAGCAAAAACAAGGATTAACATGAGCGTCCAGCGAACAGTGAGTCGGTCAATCAATCTATCTGTGCAATTATTCCACTTCCACAGATTCAACATGATTCAGATTTGTAAAGTGGATTTAATAATGGGTCTAGATTAAATCATTCTCAATCAATCTCAATCTTTATTTATTTATATAGCACATTTAAAACAACCTCAGTTGACCAAAGTGCTGTACAGGGAGTAAAATAATAAAACAATAATTATAAACAAGATAACAAGCACAATAACTAGAGACATATAAAAACACATATACATATCAAAATGAAATAGTATTAAAAGCCAATGCAAAGAGGTGAGTAAATGGCCGTCGTAATCCAACCCTAGAGTAGTTGTAGTCATATGGCCCGCAAATTGGTCAGTAAAAGGACATCCAACACCAAACTATTTGGATTTGGGATATGGATCATCCTTGCAAAGTTAAGAGGCCTTCAGACAGTGCTTCACTACATCAACAAAACATTAAATAATAACATTATATTTTGGAAGAGTTATGTAAGGCGTAGTTCAAGGAAACGATTCAATCATATATTCATCTGAGGTTGTTTAAGGGTGGTGATGGTTGTTACTGTACCTTACATTAGCTTAACTGCTATTGCTTTAATAAAACTACTAAACTAAACTCTTCTGTCATTTTTGGAAGATATCAAAACTTTGTAATTGATTATAGGACATACGCTTATATTTGAAGGTATACTTAATTTAAATTAGTAAGAATACTGTACGATGCTCACTGCTATTATTCTACTTTTTTACTTCACTTGGTCTGTTTTCACAAGACTTTAACCTGCACTCACATCTGCGCACAAACAAATATATTTAACAATCCAAATGTGTATACAGTATATGTCCATTCGTTATCTGACCAACGTTTTACTGTGATATCTGTTTCAACAGTTACTATATCACTTTATTTGAAATTGTTTTATTGTTATTTTTATTGTATTTAATCTCTATGTTTTACCTTGCAGATAGCCAGTCCTAACCCTAAGTCAGTGTGAGCTTTTAATACTATGTATTTGTGTGTGTGTGTGTGTGTGTGTGTGTGTGTGTGTGTGTGTGTGTGTGTGTGTGTGTGTGTGTGTGTGTGTGTGTGTGTGTGTGTGTGTGTGTGTGTACCTGTTTGAAGGTGTGCAGCACCTCCTGTCTCTGGCTGAAGTGTCTGAAGAGCAGCTGCAGGGCTCCAGAGACTAAAGGAGGGTAGTCGTGCATGGTGAGGTGGATCAGAACCCTCAGGAACATCCGACCGCCTTCATCATCCACCTCCAAAATACTGTTCCCTTTCCTGTCACACACACACACACACACACACACACACACACACACACACACACACACACACACACCCACACACCACACACACACACACACACACACACACACACACACACACACACACACACACACCACAACACACACACACACCACACACACACACACACACACAATATATAAAATCACTTTATATCTATGTGCTTCTTTAAATGTCTGAAAAAAAGCCATCATTGTTCAATATTGATCAAGGTTTTTATGAATGAAAGTGTCTACATATATGACATACCCGACTCCAAACATAGCCTCAGCCTGCTCTCCAATGTGCTGCAGGTTGATGGTGGCTGAGGAGGGACAAGATAAGATAAGAGATAAGATAAGACTTTATTTATCCCGAAGGAAATTGTTGTGCCAGAGTTACAAAAATATAATAAACACAGCAGCATAATAGTAAAACTGTACACTAAAAGTGCAGTACAAAGAGCAATTAAATATTAAATCGTCGATATTTAATATTTAATTGCTAAACACACAATAGGACTGGATATGCAACATTCCCTTACATAGGCAGATTCCCTTTACAGTAACAAAAAATCAGGAAGCACATTTGGATATTTATCAAGGGTTTCAGTCCAAAACAAACTGAAAGAGTGTGTTTCCATTGGCTTTCTGTGTGTACCTGCGTGCTCCAAATTGGTGGTGGCGTCGGCATCAGCCATGGGATAAACATCCACAAACTCTTTCTTAAACACTGACAGCAGGAAGGAGATGCGGTAGTCCAGACGAACGTTCAGGATGAACTGATGAAGAGCAAAACATGGTGTTATGGGTTAGAGCAGCTGTTCCTAGTTTGGACATATACAATTTGAAAGGAAAAACAGGAGAAACTACAACATTAACACTTTAAAAAAAGGTGTTGCTTGCTTCAACTAGGCACCAATCCTGGTTATAAAGTGAAACATTTGAAAACTGCAAACTTGCTTATATCATCAACAGTGGAGACGTTAATAAGCAAGAGAAAACATTTTAACGAGGTATATTGTACAGGTGTACCTAACAAGGTGGGCATTGAGTGTGTATTTAATATAATTCATATGTGATATAAGTTACCTGTAATATCTCCAGTATCTTCAGCTTGGTGTCCATCACAGTCAGGTCCATATTTTCGATACTATCTTTACTGCCTCTCTGTCCTTCAAGCGCATTTCCCGCCCCCGCCCCTCTGGCTCCTGCACCTCCAAATATGGACTGCTTCCTGTTAAGGACCATGGTGGACATAATCTGACCCATCCCATGTATGGAGCGCTTGACGTTTTTCCCTTCAGACGGGAGGGAAGAACAGAAAGCAATGGTCTGCATTATTACCGACTAAATCCAAAGGGGCAAAGACAGGAGACTTTTGAAGTGGAAAATGCATCAATCACTGCCCCTTTACGCAGTGATAGGCCAGGGCGTTATCTAGGTGTGAAGGAAATTAACCTATATTTAAATTTGTTAGCGACTGCAAGTAACAGTAGCAGTGACTAAACGGTTAGCTGACACAAAACAGTAACTCTTAAAGACTCTCAAAGTCAAAACCAGTCAGGAGACGAAATGATGAGTGACAAACATGTCTGAAAGAATAAAAAAGCAAAACTACTTGGTTGACTTTAAAACTTCTACATAGCATCCTTTAGAAAAAAAAAATGTCAACAAAATGTTCAGCTTTTAATGTCTGGAAATGTGTATTGTATATGTTTTTGTAAATGTAACAAAGAACAGGCAGGCAACGTGAGACAAATGAAGATTAACATAATGTAAAAAAATATAAAGGTTAACAGTTATCAGAGCATTAAGTACCTGATCCATCATCATGGAATAAGACCCCAGCATATCCAGGGTTGGGTCTACAGTCGATGATGCCCAGCAGAGTTCTGGTGAGTCTGAGCAGCTCAAAGAAACTGTAGAAACCAAAGTAGATCAAATGTCTGGCCAAACTCACCACCTGGAGAAAGACCGAAAAGAAGAGGCAGTGATCAGAGACAAAAAATGCAAAACTGATGGATTAAGAAAGTGGTAAAATGGGAATAGAAGTAAAAGAGCGAGGGCTGACCTCGTATGTGAGTTTGTTTTTCTCCTCGTTGTGAAAGGGCAGCTCATCGTTCAGGACGTTGTTCAGATATTCCTCCATGAAGACCATTGTGTTGGAGAAACGGTTCTTCTTGTTGTCTCTGCTGTCGTCCATGTTGGAGTCATAACTGTGGGGAACACACATCAAAACAAATTATTATAGGCTCTCAGCAAACAATCTGTTCTATCTACACTGAGTCTTAGCCACACAAATCTGAAGCACAGCAAACATTTTATTATATATAAACTTCATGATGTTTCTGAGTGTTATAGGATTAACAAATACACTTCTGCCAGGAGAGACAAACATTACACTGATGAGGAAAACATTTGTCAACAAAAAAATAGAAGAAGTATTCTTGTTGTAGCATTTTCTGCAGTTACCAAGTAGTCTGACAAGCATTACCACCACCTTGTGGACTGGAGAGGAATTGAACCAGATGTGCATGTAGCCTTGGGAAAACTAAATGGATTGCACTCAAATTAGTGACTTCGTAAAGGTATCCTCAAAACATGGGGCCATAAAGGCTTCTGAAAGTGACGTGCACATACAGTCAGTCTGAAAGCAATCAGGCTTTCACGAATGACTAGCTCATGAAAGTCAGAAGCAAACTGTGGACCTGATGCAGAACCATTGTTAGCATCTGCTGCAGTGAGGACTTAATATACACAATAAAGGTAACGCCCGAACAGGGACTTGAACCCTGGACCCTCAGATTAAAAGTCTGATGCTCTACCGACTGAGCTATCCAGGCTCTGAAAGACACCTTAGTAGTGAAAGTATGCATAACCACATTTGCATTAAGTATCTGAAAATCAAGACAGCTTTCAAGGAGATCAGCAATGTGGCAACCTGAGAGATCTTTGGTTGAGTGTAAATGATGAGGCACTTATAAATGGGGCCTTGAAGACATGTGCGAGTGACTTGGATGTATCTAGAATAGTCTGGTAGGAAACAGACTACCACGAATGCAACAAGCGGACGTGGTCTAGCAGACAAATGTTAGCTTTAGAGAGGACTTGAGTCACATCACACAATAGATTTACGCCTGAACAGGGACTTGAACCCTGGACCCTCAGATTAAAAGTCTGATGCTCTACCGACTGAGCTATCCAGGCTCTGAAAGACACCTTAGTAGTGAAAGTATGCATAACCACATTTGCATTAAGTATCTGAGTGTAAATGATGAAATGAAAATCAAGACAGCTTTCAAGGAGATCAGCAATGTGGCAACCTGAGAGATCTTTGGTTGAGTGTAAATGATGAGGCACTTATAAATGGGGCCTTGAAGACCTGTGCGAGTGACTTGGATTTATCTAGATAGTCTGGTAGGAAACAGACTACCACGAATGCAACAAGCGGACGTGGTCTATCAGACAAATGTTAGCTTTAGAGAGGACTTGAGTCACATCACACAATAGATTTACGCCTGAACAGGGACTTGAACCCTGGACCCTCAGATTAAAAGTCTGATGCTCTACCGACTGAGCTATCCAGGCTCTGAAAGACACCTTAGTAGTGAAAGTATGCATAACCACATTTGCATTAAGTATCTGAAAATCAAGACAGCCTTCAAGGAGATCAGCAATGTGGCAACCTGAGAGATCTTTGGTTGAGTGTAAATGATGAGGCACTTATAAATGGGTTCTTGAAGACATGTGCGAGTGACTTGTACCCCTTTCACACCAACGGTGTTTCAGGGCCGGTTCGGTGCTGGTGCTTGAAAAGCACCGGGTTTTCCTGTTCACACCGCAGCGGAGCAGCGTCATAGCTCCGGAATCCGGTTCATTTCGAGCACCAAAAAGTTGTCCGTCTAGAAGCAAGAACCGCATACGTCACGCTTACGTCGGAGGGGGGCGAGATTAACCTGAGCTAACACTTAAGGCGAGTACGGCAAATAAAAGTTGTAACAAGCAGTAGTGCTGAGCAAAGTGACTAGAACGCATCCACACACTTGTTAAAAAAAACACACTTTATAAAGTCAGGCAACACTAACCAGGCTTTGTGTGATTCTGTTTATTTGTACCTTACTTTGACCATCCGTTCGCTGTTATTGATCATTGTGGAGAGCAGGCAGACGTTTTGTTTGTTATTATAGCAGCTATCGGATGGAATCAATACATGGGCTGCACAGGTTGTCATGTCCGACTATCACAAGTAGAATCATAATGAAAAATACGTCAGTAAAAAGTGCCCGTAGAAAACTGCTTAGTCAGTTTAGCTTCGGTTGCTATGCTAACATCACCCATGTTATACCAGAGAAACTTTCATAACAGCGTTGTGATGCCAAACAGCGTCAATTCAGACTGACACCAAACAGCGTCAATTCAGACTGACACACATTCACTTAAGGGGAACTGGGGATATGTATCAGCTGCTTGTGTGACAGTCAGACAGTGAATACTTTAGAGCCGTGTGAGCTAACCCGGAGCTAACGGGAGAATACACTCTTGGAAGAGCAGCAGCACTGCAGCGGTCGGTAAATGCCGCTGAAACACATTAGTAAACAATGAACCACGGCACTCTGGAGAAAAGTATAAGGTTGGAGAAGTCGTTATTTAATTTAATCTGGCTTCGTATGATTAAAAGCAACGCAGTCCCCGGCCCGTTGTTGTTGTGAGGTGAGCTCCGGCGTTGGGGAGAAACTCAGCGACGTAAACTGTGACGTCATGACGCAGCAGCGGCAGCACCAGTCGGGCTCTGAGCGGTGTGAAAAGAGCCGGCGCTAAACCGAAGAACCGGTTCTGAACCAGAAAAGCTCTAGCACGGAGCTTGAACCGGAGTTGCGTTGGTGTGAAAGGGGCATTGGATGTATCTAGAATAGTCTGGTAGGAAACAGACTACCACGAATGCAACAAGCGGATGTGGTTTAGCAGACAAATGTTAGCTTTAGAGAGGACTTGAGTCACATCACACAATAGATTTACACCTGAACAGGGACTTGAACCCTGGACCCTCAGATTAAAAGTCTGATGCTCTACCGACTGAGCTATCCAGGCTCTGAAAGACACCTTAGTAGTGAAAGTATGCATAACCACATTTGCATTAAGTATCTGAAAATCAAGACAGCCTTCAAGGAGATCAGCAATGTGGCAACCTGAGAGATCTTTGGTTGAGTGTAAATGATGAGGCACTTATAAATGGGGCCTTGAAGACCTGTGTGAGTGACTTGGATGTATCTAGATAGTCTGGTAGGAAATAGACTTGCACAAATGCAACAAGCTGACTTTGTCTTGCAGACAAATGTTAGCTTTACAGAGGACTTGAGTCACATCACACACTATATTTACGCCTGAACAGGGACTTGAACCCTGGACCCTCAGATTAAAAGTCTGATGCTCTACCGACTGAGCTATCCAGGCTCTGAAAGACACCTTAGTAGTGAAAGTATGCATAACCACATTTGCATTAAGTATCTGAAAATCAAGACAGCCTTCAAGGAGATCAGCAATGTGGCAACCTGAGAGATCTTTGGTTGAGTGTAAATGATGAGGCACTTATAAATGGGTTCTTGAAGACATGTGCGAGCCACTTGGATGTATCTAGATAGTCTGGTCGGAAACAGACTACCACGAATGCAACAAGCGGACGTGGTCTATCAGACAAATGTTAGCTTTACAGAGGACTTGAGTCACATCACACACTATATTTACGCCTGAACAGGGACTTGAACCCTGGACCCTCAGATTAAAAGTCTGATGCTCTACCGACTGAGCTATCCAGGCTCTGAAAGACACCTTAGTAGTGAAAGTATGCATAACCACATTTGCATTAAGTATCTGAAAATCAAGACAGCCTTCAAGGAGATCAGCAATGTGGCAACCTGAGAGATCTTTGGTTGAGTGTAAATGATGAGGCACTTATAAATGGGTTCTTGAAGACATGTGCGAGCCACTTGGATGTATCTAGATAGTCTGGTCGGAAACAGACTACCACGAATGCAACAAGCGGACGTGGTCTATCAGACAAATGTTAGCTTTACAGAGGACTTGAGTCACATCACACACTATATTTACGCCTGAACAGGGACTTGAACCCTGGACCCTCAGATTAAAAGTCTGATGCTCTACCGACTGAGCTATCCAGGCTCTGAAAGACACCTTAGTAGTGAAAGTATGCATAACCACATTTGCATTAAGTATCTGAAAATCAAGACAGCCTTCAAGGAGATCAGCAATGTGGCAACCTGAGAGATCTTTGGTTGAGTGTAAATGATGAGGCACTTATAAATGGGTTCTTGAAGACATGTGCGAGTGACTTGGATGTATCTAGATAGTCTGGTCAGAAACAGACTACCACGAATGCAACAAGCGGACGTGGTCTAGCAGACAAATGTTAGCTTTAGAGAGGACTTGAGTCACATCACACAATAGATTTACGCCTGAACAGGGACTTGAACCCTGGACCCTCAGATTAAAAGTCTGATGCTCTACCGACTGAGCTATCCAGGCTCTGAAAGACACCTTAGTAGTGAAAGTATGCATAACCACATTTGCATTAAGTATCTGAAAATCAAGACAGCCTTCAAGGTGATCAGCAATGTGGCAACCTGAGAGATCTTTGGTTGAGTGTAAATGATGAGGCACTTATAAATGGGTTCTTGAAGACATGTGCGAGTGACTTGGATGTATCTAGATAGTCTGGTCGGAAACAGACTACCACGAATGCAACAAGCGGACGTGGTCTATCAGACAAATGTTTGCTTTAGAGAGGACTTGAGTCACATCACACAATAGATTTACGCCTGAACAGGGACTTGAACCCTGGACCCTCAGATTAAAAGTCTGATGCTCTACCGACTGAGCTATCCAGGCTCTGAAAGACACCTTAGTAGTGAAAGTATGCATAACCACATTTGCATTAAGTATCTGAGTGTAAATGATGAAATGAAAATCAAGACAGCTTTCAAGGAGATCAGCAATGTGGCAAACTGAGAGATCTTTGGTTGAGTGTAAATGATGAGGCACTTATAAATGGGGCCTTGAAGACCTGTGTGAGTGACTTGGATGTATCTAGATAGTCTGGTAGGAAATAGACTTGCACAAATGCAACAAGCGGACTTTGTCTTGCAGACAAATGTTAGCTTTACAGAGGACTTGAGTCACATCACACACTATATTTACGCCTGAACAGGGACTTGAACCCTGGACCCTCAGATTAAAAGTCTGATGCTCTACCGACTGAGCTATCCAGGCTCTGAAAGACACCTTAGTAGTGAAAGTATGCATAAACACATTTGCATTAAGTATCTGTGTGGAAATGATGAAATGAAAATCAAGACAGCTTTCAAGGAGATCAGCAATGTGGCAACCTGAGAGATCTTTGGTTGAGTGTAAATGATGAGGCACTTATAAATGGGGCCTTGAAGACCTATGTGAGTGACTTGGATTTATCTAGATAGTCTGGTAGGAAACAGACTACCACGAATGCAACAAGCGGACGTGGTCTAGCAGACAAATGTTAGCTTTAGAGAGGACTTGAGTCACATCACACAATAGATTAACGCCTGAACAGGGACTTGAACCCTGGACCCTCAGATTAAAAGTCTGATGCTCTACCGACTGAGCTATCCAGGCTCTGAAAGACACCTTAGTAGTGAAAGTATGCATAACCACATTTGCATTAAGTATCTGAAAATCAAGACAGCCTTCAAGGAGATCAGCAATGTGGCAACCTGAGAGATCTTTGGTTGAGTGTAAGGCCTAGGCTCCACGGGAACGAAAACGGGTTGAATCCGCATATTTCTCATGCGTATAGCCCTTTAAGCTCGACGACGCCGTAACGGAAACTTAGAAACAGACCCTGCAAACAACAACGGGTCCAAAGGTGGATAGATCTGGGAACGGAGCGCTCTGGGGGGTCCAACGGGGCCGTGTGGTCGCCTATACGGTCATCCGTTTCTGATAATGACGACGCAATAGCCCCGCCTCTCCCCGCCTCTGCTGCTCACCCCCGCAAAAGTACACTGCACACTGAATTCAGATTATTTATCTTTATCTCGATATGGACATAAACGCGAGTGAAGTCTAATCTGACAGGACGGAGACACGCAGCTCCTCCCGCTGTGATGCAGCGGGAGCAAAACACACACTTCAAGTCAGATCATCACCCTTAGCTATTTTAATTACCTCTCAAACTACCTAAACTAGTTATAAATATGTTTATTTTTACTGTCGGGTCACTCATTACAGGATCAGCTGCTGCATGAGACAGACACTGACGCTGTCAGAAGAGAGGAAAAAGAGACAGGCTCCGTGTATTTTATGATTATATATCATTATATCGTCGTTATTCATTTGTTTTAAAGCTCAATAAATAACAATGAAGACCTTTGACCGGCACTTTTATAATTTTGTCCAGAAGATTTAAACTTTAACACACGTTGACCGGCGAAAAACTCTGCCCGGTTCCGTCGGCCCCCACCAAGGAGAATAAACAGAAGTGCAGCCATGACAACCATTCTTCTTCGCTGCTTTTGTGGAGGAAGTTACAGCGCCACGTACAGGTTCGGCATATGTACTGCAGCTTTTCCAGCGGTTGGATGTAAACGGAGCCGTCTCGTGGAGCTTGACACAATCCGGTGTATATTGCGTGTGGGCGGAAGGTTTTTTGCGGTTGCGTTTGCGTTACTCCGATGCGTTTTGCCGTATGCGTTCCCATGGAGCCGGGGCCTAAATGATGAGGCACTTAAAAATGGGTTCTTGAAGACATGTGCGAGTGACTTGGATGTATCTAGAATAGTCTGGTAGGAAACAGACTACCACGAATGCAACAAGCAGATGTGGTTTAGCAGACAAATGTTAGCTTTAGAGAGGACTTGAGTCACATCACACAATAGATTTACGCCTGAACAGGGACTTGAACCCTGGACCCTCAGATTAAAAGTCTGATGCTCTACCGACTGAGCTATCCAGGTTCTGAAAGACACCTTAGTAGTGAAAGTATGCATAACTACATTTGCATTAAGTATCTGAAAATCAAGACAGCTTTCAAGGAGATCAGCAATGTGGCAACCTGAGAGATCTTTGGTTGAGTGTAAATGATGAGGCACTTATAAATGGGGCCTTGAAGACCTATGTGATGCGGCTTTCACACCGGCGCTTTTCACTTTCTAGCTCCTCGCGAGAGCTTTTCTGGTTCAGCTCCCGTTTCCCTTTTCAGCTCCCGCTCTGTTCACACTGCCCAGAGCTGCCGCTGCTGCGTCATGACGTCACAGTTTACGTCGCTGATTTTCTCCCACAACAACAACGGGCCGGGGACTGCGTCGGGTCGTGTTGCTTTTAATCATACGAAGCCAGATTAAATTAAATAACGACTTCTCCAACCTTATACTTTTCTCCAGAGTGCCGTGGTTCATTGTTTATTAATGTGTTTCAGCGGCATTTACCGACCGCTGCAGTGCTGGCTGCACTTCCACGGGAGTTTATTCTCCCGTTAGCTCCGGGTTAGCTCACACGGCTCTAAAGTATTCACTGTCTGACTGTCACACAAGCAGCTGATACATATCCCCAGTTCCCCTTAAGTGAATGTGTGTCAGTCTGAATTGACGCTGTTTGGCATCACAACGCTGTTATGAAAGTTTCTCTGGTATAACATGGGTGATGTTAGCATAGCAACCGAAGCTAAACTGACTACTTGCTAAGCCGTTTTCTACAGGCACATTTTACCGGCGTATTTTTCATTATGATTCTACTTCTGATAGTCGGACATGACAACCTGTACAGCCCATGTATCTCCACAATGATCAATAACAGCGAACGGATGGTCAAAGTAAGGTTTCCTGCACGCCTCGACGTAAGAGACGTAAGCGACGCCGCGTCATAGCTCCGAAGCTCTTGCCTCTGGACCGACAATTTTTTGGAGCTGGAAGTGAACCGCATTCCGGAGCTATGACGCGCCGCCGCTGCGGTGTGAACAGGAAAAACCGGCGCTTTTCAGGCTCTAGCTCCCAGCAGGAGCTGGAAAAGCGCCGGTGTGAAAGGGGCATGAGTGACTTGGATTTATCTAGATAGTCTGGTAGGAAACAGACTACCACGAATGCAACAAGCGGACTTTGTCTTGCAGACAAATGTTAGCTTTAGAGAGGACTTGAGTCACATCACACAATAGATTTACGCTTGAACAGGGACATGAACCCTGGACCCTCAGATTAAAAGTCTGATGCTCTACCGACTGAGCTATCCAGGCTCTGAAAGACACCTTAGTAGTGAAAGTATGCATAACCACATTTGCATTAAGTATCTGAAAATCAAGACAGCTTTCAAGGAGATCAGCAATGTGGCAACCTGAGAGATCTTTGGTTGAGTGTAAATGATGAGGCACTTATAAATGGGGCCTTGAAGACCTGTGTGAGTGACTTGGATTTATCTAGATAGTCTGGTAGGAAACAGACTACCACGAATGCAACAAGCGGATGTGGTCTAGCAGACAAATGTTAGCTTTAGAGAGGACTTGAGTCACATCACACAATAGATTTACGCCTGAACAGGGACTTGAACCCTGGACCCTCAGATTAAAAGTCTGATGCTCTACCGACTGAGCTATCCAGGCTCTGAAAGACACCTTAGTAGTGAAAGTATGCATAACCACATTTGCATTAAGTATCTGAAAATCAAGACAGCCTTCAAGGAGATCAGCAATGTGGCAACCTGAGAGATCTTTGGTTGAGTGTAAGGCCTAGGCTCCACGGGAACGAAAACGGGTTGAATCTGCATATTTCTCATGCGTATAGCCCTTTAAGCTCGACGACGCCGTAACGGAAACTTAGAAACAGACCCTACAAACGACAACGGGTCCAAAGGTGGATAGATCTGGGAACGGAGCGCTCTGGGGGGTCCAACGGGGCCGTGTGGTCGCCTATACGGTCATCCGTTTCTGACAATGACGCCGCAATAGCCCCGCCTCTCCCCGCCTCTGCTGCTCACCCCCGCTAAAGTACACTGCACACTGAATTCAGATTATTTATCTTTATCTCGATATGGACATAAACGCGAGTGAAGTCTAATCTGACAGGACGGAGACACGCAGCTCCTCCCGCTGTGATGCAGCGGGAGCAAAACACACACTTCAAGTCAGATCATCACCCTTAGCTATTTTAATTACCTCTCAAACTACCTAAACTAGTTATAAATATGTTTATTTTTACTGTCGGGTCACTCATTACAGGATCAGCTGCTGCATGAGACAGACACTGACGCTGTCAGAAGAGAGGAAAAAGAGACAGGCTCCGTGTATTTTATGATTATATATCATTATATCGTCGTTATTCATTTGTTTTAAAGCTCAATAAATAACAATGAAGACCTTTGACCGGCACTTTTATAATTTGTCCGGAAGATTTAAACTTTAACACACGTTGACCGGCGAAAAACTCTGCCCGGTTCCGTCGGCCCCCACCAAGGAGAATAAACAGAAGTGCAGCCATGACAACCATTCTTCTTCGCTGCTTTTGTGGAGGAAGTTACAGCGCCACGTACAGGTTCGGCATATGTACTGCAGCTTTTCCAGCGGTTGGATGTAAACGGAGCTGTCTCGTGGAGCTTGACACAATCCGGTGTATATTGCGTGTGGGCGGAAGGTTTTTTGCGGTTGCGTTTGCGTTACTCCGATGCGTTTTGCCGTATGCGTTCCCGTGGAGCCGGGGCCTAAATGATGAGGCACTTATAAATGGGTTCTTGAAGACATGTGCGAGTGACTTGGATGTATCTAGAATAGTCTGGTAGGAAACAGACTACCACGAATGCAACAAGCGGACTTTGTCTACAGATGAAGCGTCTTATTTTGGACAGTTTAAAATGCGAGGGTCGTGATCGGTTCGTGCACGTTCCGTGATGGCCGGCCGGCCCCCAGTCTGACTTGATACCGCCCCCGTGATAAATACATTTAATTATTGTGAAGCCAGCTGCAATGGATCATTGATCCACCAGGGGGTGCAGTGGGGTTCCACACTGGAGTCATGTGAAATCAACTTCTTTGTTGTTAAGATCCATATGTCACGGATAGGATCATAGTCTGTGCTAAATAAGACATGTAATCATTTAAATAATGTTGTTTAGTCGTAAAAAACGAACGAGCCGGCTCTCCCGATTTTTAATCCTAATTTAATCATCATCATTGATGTTTATGTTCGCCGAATTGACATGAAATCACTGACAAATATGAATATTCTGTATTCAACTTCATTGAAACGATCAGGATGGGTGTTATTTTTCCCCACAATGACCAAGTCGCTGCAAATGATCCCATGTATTACATGTACATGACCATATTCTCAACAAAGTTACGTAACGAAACATTCTGTATTCCTTGCTTACTTTTTATTTAATGCTTTATAACAGCTGGAATAGTTCGTTTAGAACAGGCACCTCACTCGCAATCTGCTCCTCCGCAACGCCTACCACCTACCTCCGGCTGAAATTATGAATGTACAGTAAGGCATAGTAATCATAGATAACACGGCAGGGTCCGTTACAGTTTGTTTTCATCTGATTTCAAATATTTCAAATGTCTGAAGTTAATAAATACATTCTCAGTGTTCAAGTCAATAATAGTCATATAAGAAAAGTACTGATCTAATAACAGAGATTTTATAAGGACTTTTCAATGTTCGACATCGCTCATGTGAAATACAGTAAACTGGATGTTGTGGTGCCGAGAGGCGGGGTATCAAAAGTACAAGCTAAACTTTTATTTAGCATCTGAACACACTTGTAAACAACGTGATGCCCGGGAAGTGAAGACCCGGCGGAAACAGCTGGTCTGGTTCACTAAAATGTCCGTGTACAGTATATCTGGTACTAATGTATAGCGGATCTTTGTTAAGATCCATATGTCACGGATAGGATCATAGTCTGTGCTAAATAAAACATGTAATCATTTACAAAACATCACCATGTTGTTATGCGCATGTGCGAGATGTTATGCATGTGCGCATGTGCGAGATGGTCCGCCATGTTGCACAACTCAATTAAAAAAAGTGTGTTGGTGTATGATCACATTTGTATATGAAAATGTCAGAAGTTAATAAATACATTCTCAATGTTTAAGTCAATCACTGAAGATGCTTACGATATCATAAAATCTAAGTGTTAATGATTGTCAGTAGAGATGGGATGGCAAAAGGTGCTATATATATATTAGGGCTGTCAAGTTAACGCGTTAATAACGCGTTAACGCAAAAAAAAATTAACGCCACTAATTATTTTAACGCGATTAACGCATGTGTATTTTTTGTCCTCGGCCGCCATAGTTTCAGAGCGCATCGAGTTTAAAATACCATCTACAAGCTGATGCTGACAGCCCCGCTCCTGACGCCCGCTTGTGGCAGACCACACTTCCACGCTCACCGGCAGGCCCGGACTGGCCATCGGGAGGACCGGGAGGGTGTGTGTACGTGTGGCGCGACTCGCGCGAGCGAGGCACACCTTACGTGTTGTTGTTGTTAGCATCTGGTGCTAGCTAGCTGTGCTAACGGATATAAGGAGCTGTTTCAATGACATTTCGCCGACAACTGCGCCGAGCACTTGACTTGATGCAGGTAGCCAGACAGTGGGACATTGTACGAAAAGTCAGCACACTCAGCACGGATAGTGCGCGCAACATGATTGCAACGTCCAGGCAGCTCCCGTTCGAGCTTGAGCTGCACATAGCTCTAACGATCCATCACAGTGTCTCCACATTCATTCATTCACACACACACACACACACACACACACACACACACACACACACACACACACACACACACACACACACACACACACACACACACACACACACACACACACACACACACACACACACACACACACACACACACACACACACACACACACACACACACACACACAATGTATTATTGTATGAGAGAGGTTCCAGGTTGAATTGAGGCGAATATTTGTAATGTTCAGGTTGTTGTGTTTAATATTCATGAGAATATTTGTCATTATTCAAATGATAATAAACAAACATATAAAGCATATTTGTCCACTCATATGTTGATAAGAGTATTAAAAACTTGAAAAATATCCCTCTAAGGTACATTTAGAACAGATAAAAAATGTGCGATTAATTTGCGATTAATCGCGATTAACTATGGACAATCATGCGATTAATCGCGATTAAATATTTTAATCGACTGACAGCCCTAATATATATATATAATTCCAAAGCTGGTAAAGACCTTTCAAATTTAGCAATAATAGTCATATAAGAAAAGTACTGATTTGTTCTTGAATCAACTTTTTTATGGAAAATGTTTTATGTAATTTTATTTCATTTTAAATAAAATGAAAGACATTCACAGTTAATGTAATTAGATATACATTATTAATGCCATACATTTTTAAATGTAATTAGATATACATTATTAATGCCATACATTTTTGCATAAATATTTATTCAGTATGATAGCTGTCTAACAGAAGTTAAATCCATTTCTCACTTATTCTGACAATGTACTTAACCCCAAATAAAAGAACCCAATAAAAATAGTTGTTAAATAATAGTGAAGTCACGTTGTAATAACAATAACTCATCTCTCTCGGTTTTTTTTGTTTTCTTTGTGTGCTTTGCCAAAAGCCACTGTGTCAAGTGTCCTAGTTGGGTTGCCGTAACGAACAGCAGCCGGCTCTCGATTTGTAATCCTAATTTAATCGTTTATGTTCGCCGAATTGACATGAAATCACTGACAAATATGAATATACTGTATTCAACTTCATTAAAATGTTATTAACGTGCCTAAACTCAGTAATTCACTAAAAATTACTGATCCCTCCGCGTCGCGTCGCGGAGGGATCTTGATCCCTGGGTGTTATTTTTCCCCATAATGACCAAGTCGCTGCAAATTATCCCGCTTATTACATGGCCACAAAGTAACGACATGACTCCCAATATTAATTAAAATGCTTTTATGGATTTAGAAAATATTTTTATTGATTTAAAAAATAGTTGTATGTATTGATTTAAATTTACATGCATCCGCTAAGAAAAATAGTCCGTTGTTACCGTTTTTTAAATAGTCAGAATGAAACGGCAGCTCTCAGCTGTGTGTTCACACTCCTAATGGCCCATCACAGCTCTCTCCCCCTCTGATCTTTCTTTTCCAACAGTTAAGTTAACTGTAGGTTACTCTGAGTGACAAGCTTACAGTTAGTGAAGTAACACTTTTTTTTTTGTGAGTCACGGCCTCGCTGTTTCATTCTAACATAACGCTCCAAATATGACTGTTTCCACTCGGACTTCAATACAGCAACACCATTGTTTGGTTTCCATGGTAGCGTGTCTCTTTAGTAGCGTGCACTCCTTTCCTGTAAATTACAGGTCCAGCCAGGCAAAACAGTAATATGAAATATGAACGTTAGTTTTTAACTGAAATGATCAAATAAAGTCAAAATGTCACAGTGTTTACAAACATTGACCATACCGTTCACCAGCCCCCACCCCACTATGTTGAGTATAGCCTACTCTTTGTTTAAAACGAATTGGCCATCGGAATGTGTGTGTCCCAACCCCCCCCCCCCCCTGTGATATCTCTTCTCCAGCAGTCTGTAGTTTGTGTTCGCAGATCATCACCCTTAGCTATTTCAATTACCTCTCAAACAACCTAAACTAGTTATAAATGTTTATTTTAAATAAAGTATGTTTCTTCACATGTTAGGTCTATATTGAAGGTTCATTGAAAGTAAAGCTTACTTTGGTTCTTGTGCTCTAGTTCTTCAAGGAATCTTACTGAGAACGTTATGTTTCCTCTGACTGCTTATGCCAAAAGCAACGACAAATTATCTGTTTTAAATACCTTTTTAGACCGTAAACTTTAGAATGAAATGTAATACCGGTTAGTTTTTTGTGTTCATACTGACAGAAGAAGAAATAAATTAAGTATGAATGAGAATAAGACTTATGTAATGTATTGACATTTGATCAGTAGCCTATAAATGTATTACTAACTTTATCCACTGTGGTACCGAAGCTTGGATCACCGCCAAAGACATGGCCGAGGGCAGCTGGCAGCTTTCAATATTTTTCATGTGCGATTCTAACGCTTTCAGAAAGTGAAACATACAGCATCATTTGAGAAAAATAAATCAAAATAAGCGTTATAAATGAACCCTGACTACTTGTGTTTAGGACTCACTGTATTTTGCTACTCTCTAGGTCTGTGGGCCAAATCCAGATATGGGGGGGGGGGGGGGGGGGGGTTCTGTTAGAAGGTGCGACGGGGGAGGGGGGGAGAGAGTTAGACGCTCGTGAATTGTCAACGGGGGGGGGGCCTCTCTGCACGGAGGAGCCGCGGAGAAGTGAATCACAGTGATCTCATAAACATATGACCAATGTGCGAGGGTGATGACATCAGAGCATCGTCCTATGGGCTTAGCCCCGGACAGGTACAACAGGTATTCACTCAGAGGGGGGTAGTTAACTATTTACATGTCAAAAAGCAACAAACAGTGGGCGGGTGGGGGAAGTATACTGAGAAGTATATAATGAGAACTGCTACCAATGGTGGCCTATTTAGTTTATTAAGAAATACATATTTGTAGCTTTTTTTTTATCTGCAGTAGGAAATGCAGAGAGTAGCGACAGGGCTGGTCCAACCTGATCTGTAAAGTGATCTAACTAAGTGCTATTCATTTTCTTGACGGGGAAGTGCAGTGTAAATGGGGGGCTTATATGCATTTGAAAAGCAATATAAATCACACAGTTCGTATACAATAGGCATTAAAAGCACCATCGATAACCATTGCCCTTCTCCTATTCAAACCAAAAGAGAAAATGCAGATATTACACTCTGAAAAGAAAGGGTAGACATATCTGTACTCTTAGTGCCAAGTAGCTAAATAAATTCTCCAAATCAAACCAAATCAAACCAAGATATCTTGGGTATTCACTCAGAGGGGGGTCGGTGAACGGGGCAGAGTTTTTCGCCGGTCAACGTGTGTGAAAGTTTAAAGTTTATCATCTAAATTTGCCGAAACAAGTTTAATATTCTGAAAGCCAAGACTTTGTTTATTTGAAATCAGATGAAAACAAACTGTAACGGTCCCATTTTATTCATATTCCGAGTCATAAAGACTTTATTTAAAATAAACATTTATAACTAGTTTAGGTTGTTTGAGAGGTACAGCTACCATTCTTTAATTAGATGTTTGATAAGTGCATGCAGATCACATAAAACACGTACACAGATACATTATTTTGTATTTTTATTAAATTCGACAATGTCAATTTCACTTTCCACTATGTCCACCGTTGTTTTTCACAACCAATGGCAGAACTTTATTGAGGCCTGTAATTAGTCGTTGCGACTCTGAGCGTTAGGGAAACCCATCATCTTGATAAAACATGAACTTTTCTTGTTATCATTTTTATTGTGTTAACAATTAAGTTAACAGGTATTCACTCAGAGGGGGGTCGGCTTCATAGTTGTATTTATCATCTAAATTTGCCGAAACAAGTTTAATATTCTGAAAGCCAAGACTTTGTTTATTTGAAATCAGATGAAAACAAACTGTAACGGACCCATTTTATTCATATTCCGAGTCATAAAGACTTTATTTAAAATAAACATTTATAACTAGTTTAGGTTGTTTGAGAGGTAATTGAAATAGCTAAGGGTGATGATCTGACTTGAAGTGTGTGTTTTTTGCTCCTCCCCATAAGTGCATGCAGATCACATATAGTAAAACACGTACACAGATACATTATTTTGTATTTTTATTAAATTTGACAATCTCAATTTCACTTTCCACTATGTCCACCGTTGTTTTTCACAACCAATGGCAGAACTTTATTGAGGCCTGTAATTAGTCAACTACAGGTCTCTTGAAGTCTTTTTCTTCCAAAAAGCTTGTGACAAGATGTTATTGCTCTTGGGGCATTAAAAACAAGATTTTAACTTTAGTTTTTTATATAATATCTGCATTGTCTCTTGTGAAAAACTAAGTCTTAGTTTGGCCATAGTTATTTAATATATAGCGCCATCTCCTGGTTAAACCCTGAAATTGGAGAATAGTGGGAGGGCCTAACATTCCTGAATACTGGTCTTTGGCAGGTCTTAGGCAGGTAACGGGCTGGCAGTAGGCAGGAAGCTGTATGCTGGGGTCCAAAATAAGAGGCTCCATCTGTAGCAGACAAATGTTAGCTTTAGAGAGGACTTGAGTCACATCACACAATAGATTTACGCCTGAACAGGGACTTGAACCCTGGACCCTCAGATTAAAAGTCTGATGCTCTACCGACTGAGCTATCCAGGCTCTGAAAGACACCTTAGTAGTGAAAGTATGCATAACCACATTTGCATTAAGTATCTGAAAATCAAGACAGCCTTCAAGGAGATCAGCAATGTGGCAACCTGAGAGATCTTTGGTTGAGTGTAAATGATGAGGCACTTATAAATGGGGCCTTGAAGACCTGTGTGAGTGACTTGGATTTATCTAGATAGTCTGGTAGGAAACAGACTACCACGAATGCAACAAGCGGACTTTGTGTAGCAGACAAATGTTAGCTTTAGAGAGGACTTGAGTCACATCACACAATAGATTTACGCCTGAACAGGGACTTGAACCCTGGACCCTCAGATTAAAAGTCTGATGCTCTACCGACTGAGCTATCCAGGCTCTGAAAGACACCTTAGTAGTGAAAGTATGCATAACCACATTTGCATTAAGTATCTGAAAATCAAGACAGCCTTCAAGGAGATCAGCAATGTGGCAACCTGAGAGATCTTTGGTTGAGTGTAAGGCCTAGGCTCCACGGGAACGAAAACGGGTTGAATCCGCATATTTCTCATGCGTATAGCCCTTTAAACTCGACGACGCCGTAACGTAACAGATAGATCTGGGAACGGAGCGCTCTGGGGGGTCCAACGGGGCCGTGTGGTCGCCTATACGGTCATCCGTTTCTGATAATGACGACGCAATAGCCCCGCCTCTCCCCGCCTCTGCTGCTCACCCCCGCAAAAGTACACTGCACACTGAATTCAGATTATTTATCTTTATCTCGATATGGACATAAACGCGAGTGAAGTCTAATCTGACAGGACGGAGACACGCAGCTCCTCCCGCTGTGATGCAGCGGGAGCAAAACACACACTTCAAGTCAGATCATCACCCTTAGCTATTTTAATTACCTCTCAAACTACCTAAACTAGTTATAAATATGTTTATTTTTACTGTCGGGTCACTCATTACAGGATCAGCTGCTGCATGAGACAGACACTGACGCTGTCAGAAGAGAGGAAAAAGAGACAGCCTCCGTGTTTTTTATGATTATATATCATTATATCGTCGTTATTCATTTGTTTTAAAGCTCAATAAATAACAATGAAGACCTTTGACCGGCACTTTTATAATTTTGTCCGGAAGATTTAAACTTTAACACACGTTGACCGGCGAAAAACTCTGCCCGGTTCCGTCGGCCCCCACCAAGGAGAATAAACAGAAGTGCAGCCATGACAACCATTCTTCTTCGCTGCTTTTGTGGAGGAAGTTGCTGCTTTTGTGGAGGAAGTTACAGCGCCACGTACAGGTTCGGCATATGTACTGCAGCTTTTCCAGCGGTTGGATGTAAACGGAGCCGTCTCGTGGAGCTTGACACAATCCGGTGTATATTGCGTGTGGGCGGAAGGTTTTTTGCGGTTGCGTTTGCGTTACTCCGATGCGTTTTGCCGTATGCGTTCCCATGGAGCCGGGGCCTAAATGATGAGGCACTTATAAATGGGTTCTTGAAGACATGTGCGAGTGACTTGGATGTATCTAGAATAGTCTGGTAGGAAACAGACTACCACGAATGCAACAAGCGGATGTGGTCTAGCAGACAAATGTTAGCTTTAGAGAGGACTTGAGTCACATCACACAATAGATTTACGCCTGAACAGGGACTTGAACCCTGGACCCTCAGATTAAAAGTCTGATGCTCTACCGACTGAGCTATCCAGGCTCTGAAAGACACCTTAGTAGTGAAAGTATGCATAACCACATTTGCATTAAGTATCTGAAAATCAAGACAGCTTTCAAGGAGATCAGCAATGTGGCAACCTGAGAGATCTTTGGTTGAGTGTAAATGATGAGGCACTTATAAATGGGGCCTTGAAGACCTATGTGAGTGACTTGGATTTATCTAGATAGTCTGGTAGGAAACAGACTACCACGAATGCAACAAGCGGACGTGGTCTAGCAGACAAATGTTAGCTTTAGAGAGGACTTGAGTCACATCACACAATAGATTAACGCCTGAACAGGGACTTGAACCATGGACCCTCAGATTAAAAGTCTGATGCTCTACTGACTGAGCTATCCAGGCTCTGAAAGACACCTTAGTAGTGAAAGTATGCATAACCACATTTGCATTAAGTATCTGAAAATCAAGACAGCTTTCAAGGAGATCAGCAATGTGGCAACCTGAGAGATCTTTGGTTGAGTGTAAATGATGAGGCACTTATAAATGGGGCCTTGAAGACCTGTGTGAGTGACTTGGATTTATCTAGATAGTCTGGTAGGAAACAGACTACCACGAATGCAACAAGCGGACGTGGTCTAGCAGACAAATGTTAGCTTTAGAGAGGACTTGAGTCACATCACACAATAGATTAACGCCTGAACAGGGACTTGAACCCTGGACCCTCAGATTAAAAGTCTGATGCTCTACTGACTGAGCTATCCAGGCTCTGAAAGACACCTTAGTAGTGAAAGTATGCATAACCACATTTGCATTAAGTATCTGAGTGTAAATGATGAAATGAAAATCAATACAGTTTTCAAGGAGATCAGCAATGTGGCAACCTGAGAGATCTTTGGTTGAGTGTAAATGATGAGACACTTATAAACGGCACCTTGAAGACCTGTGTGAGTGACTTGGATTTATCTAGATAGTCTGGTAGGAAACAGACTACCACGAATGCAACAAGCGGACGTGGTCTAGCAGACAAATGTTAGCTTTAGAGAGGACTTGAGTCACATCACACAATAGATTTACGCCTGAACAGGGACTTGAACCCTGGACCCTCAGATTAAAAGTCTGATGCTCTACCAACTGAGCTATCCAGGCTCTGAAAGACACCTTAGTAGTGAAAGTATGCATAACCACATTTGCATTAAGTATCTGAAAATCAAGACAGCCTTCAAGGAGATCAGCAATGTGGCAACCTGAGAGATCTTTGGTTGAGTGTAAATGATGAGGCACTTATAAATGGGGCCTTTAAGACCTGTGCGAGTGACTTGGATTTATCTAGATAGTCTGGTAGGAAACAGACTACCACGAATGCAACAAGCGGACTTTGTCTAGCAGACAAATGTTAGCTTAAGAGAGGACTTGAGTCACATCACACAATAGATTTACGCCTGAACAGGGACTTGAACCCTGGACCCTCAGATTAAAAGTCTGATGCTCTACCGACTGAGCTATCCAGGCTCTGAAAGACACCTTAGTAGTGAAAGTATGCATAACCACATTTGCATTAAGTATCTGAAAATCAAGACAGCCTTCAAGGAGATCAGCAATGTGGCAACCTGAGAGATCTTTGGTTGAGTGTAAGGCCTAGGCTCCACGGGAACGAAAACGTGTTGAATCTGCATATTTCTCATGCGTATAGCCCTTTAAGCTCGACGACGCCGTAACGGAAACTTAGAAACAGACCCTGCAAACAACAACGGGTCCAAAGGTGGATAGATCTGGGAACGGAGCGCTCTGGGGGGTCCAACGGGGCCGTGTGGTCGCCTATACGGTCATCCGTTTCTGATAATGACGACGCAATAGCCCCGCCTCTCCCCGCCTCTGCTGCTCACCCCCGCAAAAGTACACTGCACACTGAATTCAGATTATTTATCTTTATCTCGATATGGACATAAACGCGAGTGAAGTCTAATCTGACAGGACGGAGACACGCAGCTCCTCCCGCTGTGATGCAGCGGGAGCAAAACACACACTTCAAGTCAGATCATCACCCTTAGCTATTTTAATTACCTCTCAAACTACCTAAACTAGTTATAAATATGTTTATTTTTACTGTCGGGTCACTCATTACAGGATCAGCTGCTGCATGAGACAGACACTGACGCTGTCAGAAGAGAGGAAAAAGAGACAGGCTCCGTGTATTTTATGATTATATATCATTATATCGTCGTTATTCATTTGTTTTAAAGCTCAATAAATAACAATGAAGACCTTTGACCGGCACTTTTATAATTTTGTCCGGAAGATTTAAACTTTAACACACGTTGACCGGCGAAAAACTCTGCCCGGTTCCGTCGGCCCCCACCAAGGAGAATAAACAGAAGTGCAGCCATGACAACCATTCTTCTTCGCTGCTTTTGTGGAGGAAGTTACAGCGCCACGTACAGGTTCGGCATATGTACTGCAGCTTTTCCAGCGGTTGGATGTAAACGGAGCCGTCTCGTGGAGCTTGACACAATCCGGTGTATATTGCGTGTGGGCGGAAGGTTTTTTTGCGGTTGCGTTTGCGTTACTCCGATGCGTTTTGCCGTATGCGTTCCCATGGAGCCGGGGCCTAAATGATGAGGCACTTATAAATGGGTTCTTGAAGACATGTGCGAGTGACTTGGATGTATCTAGAATAGTCTGGTAGGAAACAGACTACCACGAATGCAACAAGCGGATGTGGTCTAGCAGACAAATGTTAGCTTTAGAGAGGACTTGAGTCACATCACACAATAGATTTATGCCTGAACAGGGACTTGAACCCTGGACCCTCAGATTAAAAGTCTGATGCTCTACCGACTGAGCTATCCAGGCTCTGAAAGACACCTTAGTAGTGAAAGTATGCATAACCACATTTGCATTAAGTATCTGAGTGTAAATGATGAAATGAAAATCAAGACAGCTTTCAAGGAGATCAGCAATGTGGCAACCTGAGAGATCTTTGGTTGAGTGTAAATGATGAGACACTTATAAACGGCACCTTGAAGACCTGTGTGAGTGACTTGGATTTATCTAGATAGTCTGGTAGGAAACAGACTACCACGAATGCAACAAGCGGACGTGGTCTAGCAGACAAATGTTAGCTTTAGAGAGGACTTGAGTCACATCACACAATAGATTTACGCCTGAACAGGGACTTGAACCCTGGACCCTCAGATTAAAAGTCTGATGCTCTACCGACTGAGCTATCCAGGCTCTGAAAGACACCTTAGTAGTGAAAGTATGCATAACCACATTTGCATTAAGTATCTGAAAATCAAGACAGCCTTCAAGGAGATCAGCAATGTGGCAACCTGAGAGATCTTTGGTTGAGTGTAAGGCCTAGGCTCCACGGGAACGAAAACGGGTTGAATCTGCATATTTCTCATGCGTATAGCCCTTTAAGCTCGACGACGCCGTAACGGAAACTTAGAAACAGACCCTGCAAACAACAACGGGTCCAAAGGTGGATAGATCTGGGAACGGAGCGCTCTGGGGGGTCCAACGGGGCCGTGTGGTCGCCTATACGGTCATCCGTTTCTGATAATGATGACGCAATAGCCCCGCCTCTCCCCGCCTCTGCTGCTCACCCCCGCAAAAGTACACTGCACACTGAATTCAGATTATTTATCTTTATCTCGATATGGACATAAACGCGAGTGAAGTCTAATCTGACAGGACGGAGACACGCAGCTCCTCCCGCTGTGATGCAGCGGGAGCAAAACACACACTTCAAGTCAGATCATCAGCCTTAGCTATTTTAATTACCTCTCAAACTACCTAAACTAGTTATAAATATGTTTATTTTTACTGTCGGGTCACTCATTACAGGATCAGCTGCTGCATGAGACAGACACTGACGCTGTCAGAAGAGAGGAAAAAGAGACAGCCTCCGTGTATTTTATGATTATATATCATTATATCGTCGTTATTCATTTGTTTTAAAGCTCAATAAATAACAATGAAGACCTTTGACCGGCACTTTTATAATTTTGTCCGGAAGATTTAAACTTTAACACACGTTGACCGGCGAAAAACTCTGCCCGGTTCCGTCGGCCCCCACCAAGGAGAATAAACAGAAGTGCAGCCATGACAACCATTCTTCTTCGCTGCTTTTGTGGAGGAAGTTGCTGCTTTTGTGGAGGAAGTTGCTGCTTTTGTGGAGGAAGTTACAGCGCCACGTACAGGTTCGGCATATGTACTGCAGCTTTTCCAGCGGTTGGATGTAAACGGAGCCGTCTCGTGGAGCTTGACACAATCCGGTGTATATTGCGTGTGGGCGGAAGGTTTTTTGCGGTTGCGTTTGCGTTACTCCGATGCGTTTTGCCGTATGCGTTCCCATGGAGCCGGGGCCTAAATGATGAGGCACTTATAAATGGGTTCTTGAAGACATGTGCGAGTGACTTGGATGTATCTAGAATAGTCTGGTAGGAAACAGACTACCACGAATGCAACAAGCGGATGTGGTCTAGCAGACAAATGTTAGCTTTAGAGAGGACTTGAGTCACATCACACAATAGATTTACGCCTGAACAGGGACTTGAACCCTGGACCCTCAGATTAAAAGTCTGATGCTCTACCGACTGAGCTATCCAGGCTCTGAAAGACACCTTAGTAGTGAAAGTATGCATAACCACATTTGCATTAAGTATCTGAAAATCAAGACAGCTTTCAAGGAGATCAGCAATGTGGCAACCTGAGAGATCTTTGGTTGAGTGTAAATGATGAGGCACTTATAAATGGGGCCTTGAAGACCTATGTGAGTGACTTGGATTTATCTAGATAGTCTGGTAGGAAACAGACTACCACGAATGCAACAAGCGGACGTGGTCTAGCAGACAAATGTTAGCTTTAGAGAGGACTTGAGTCACATCACACAATAGATTAACGCCTGAACAGGGACTTGAACCCTGGACCCTCAGATTAAAAGTCTGATGCTCTACCGACTGAGCTATCCAGGCTCTGAAAGACACCTTAGTAGTGAAAGTATGCATAACCACATTTGCATTAAGTATCTGAAAATCAAGACAGCTTTCAAGGAGATCAGCAATGTGGCAACCTGAGAGATCTTTGGTTGAGTGTAAATGATGAGGCACTTATAAATGGGGCCTTGAAGACCTGTGTGAGTGACTTGGATTTATCTAGATAGTCTGGTAGGAAACAGACTACCACGAATGCAACAAGCGGACGTGGTCTAGCAGACAAATGTTAGCTTTAGAGAGGACTTGAGTCACATCACACAATAGATTAACGCCTGAACAGGGACTTGAACCCTGGACCCTCAGATTAAAAGTCTGATGCTCTACCGACTGAGCTATCCAGGCTCTGAAAGACACCTTAGTAGTGAAAGTATGCATAACCACATTTGCATTAAGTATCTGAGTGTAAATGATGAAATGAAAATCAAGACAGCTTTCAAGGAGATCAGCAATGTGGCAACCTGAGAGATCTTTGGTTGAGTGTAAATGATGAGACACTTATAAATGGCACCTTGAAGACCTGTGTGAGTGACTTGGATTTATCTAGATAGTCTGGTAGGAAACAGACTACCACGAATGCAACAAGCGGACGTGGTCTAGCAGACAAATGTTAGCTTTAGAGAGGACTTGAGTCACATCACACAATAGATTTACGCCTGAACAGGGACTTGAACCCTGGACCCTCAGATTAAAAGTCTGATGCTCTACCAACTGAGCTATCCAGGCTCTGAAAGACACCTTAGTAGTGAAAGTATGCATAACCACATTTGCATTAAGTATCTGAAAATCAAGACAGCCTTCAAGGAGATCAGCAATGTGGCAACCTGAGAGATCTTTGGTTGAGTGTAAATGATGAGGCACTTATAAATGGGGCCTTTAAGACCTGTGCGAGTGACTTGGATTTATCTAGATAGTCTGGTAGGAAACAGACTACCACGAATGCAACAAGCGGACTTTGTCTAGCAGACAAATGTTAGCTTAAGAGAGGACTTGAGTCACATCACACAATAGATTTACGCCTGAACAGGGACTTGAACCCTGGACCCTCAGATTAAAAGTCTGATGCTCTACCGACTGAGCTATCCAGGCTCTGAAAGACACCTTAGTAGTGAAAGTATGCATAACCACATTTGCATTAAGTATCTGAAAATCAAGACAGCCTTCAAGGAGATCAGCAATGTGGCAACCTGAGAGATCTTTGGTTGAGTGTAAGGCCTAGGCTCCACGGGAACGAAAACGGGTTGAATCCGCATATTTCTCATGCGTATAGCCCTTTAAGCTCGACGACGCCGTAACGGAAACTTAGAAACAGACCCTGCAAACAACAACGGGTCCAAAGGTGGATAGATCTGGGAACGGAGCGCTCTGGGGGGTCCAACGGGGCCGTGTGGTCGCCTATACGGTCATCCGTTTCTGATAATGACGACGCAATAGCCCCGCCTCTCCCCGCCTCTGCTGCTCACCCCCGCAAAAGTACACTGCACACTGAATTCAGATTATTTATCTTTATCTCGATATGGACATAAACGCGAGTGAAGTCTAATCTGACAGGACGGAGACACGCAGCTCCTCCCGCTGTGATGCAGCGGGAGCAAAACACACACTTCAAGTCAGATCATCACCCTTAGCTATTTTAATTACCTCTCAAACTACCTAAACTAGTTATAAATATGTTTATTTTTACTGTCGGGTCACTCATTACAGGATCAGCTGCTGCATGAGACAGACACTGACGCTGTCAGAAGAGAGGAAAAAGAGACAGGCTCCGTGTATTTTATGATTATATATCATTATATCGTCGTTATTCATTTGTTTTAAAGCTCAATAAATAACAATGAAGACCTTTGACCGGCACTTTTATAATTTTGTCCGGAAGATTTAAACTTTAACACACGTTGACCGGCGAAAAACTCTGCCCGGTTCCGTCGGCCCCCACCAAGGAGAATAAACAGAAGTGCAGCCATGACAACCATTCTTCTTCGCTGCTTTTGTGGAGGAAGTTACAGCGCCACGTACAGGTTCGGCATATGTACTGCAGCTTTTCCAGCGGTTGGATGTAAACGGAGCCGTCTCGTGGAGCTTGACACAATCCGGTGTATATTGCGTGTGGGCGGAAGGTTTTTTGCGGTTGCGTTTGCGTTACTCCGATGCGTTTTGCCGTATGCGTTCCCATGGAGCCGGGGCCTAAATGATGAGGCACTTATAAATGGGTTCTTGAAGACATGTGCGAGTGACTTGGATGTATCTAGAATAGTCTGGTAGGAAACAGACTACCACGAATGCAACAAGCGGATGTGGTCTAGCAGACAAATGTTAGCTTTAGAGAGGACTTGAGTCACATCACACAATAGATTTACGCCTGAACAGGGACTTGAACCCTGGAGCCTCAGATTAAAAGTCTGATGCTCTACCGACTGAGCTATCCAGGCTCTGAAAGACACCTTAGTAGTGAAAGTATGCATAACCACATTTGCATTAAGTATCTGAGTGTAAATGATGAAATGAAAATCAAGACAGCTTTCAAGGAGATCAGCAATGTGGCAACCTGAGAGATCTTTGGTTGAGTGTAAATGATGAGACACTTATAAACGGCACCTTGAAGACCTGTGTGAGTGACTTGGATTTATCTAGATAGTCTGGTAGGAAACAGACTACCACGAATGCAACAAGCGGACGTGGTCTAGCAGACAAATGTTAGCTTTAGAGAGGACTTGAGTCACATCACACAATAGATTTACGCCTGAACAGGGACTTGAACCCTGGACCCTCAGATTAAAAGTCTGATGCTCTACCGACTGAGCTATCCAGGCTCTGAAAGACACCTTAGTAGTGAAAGTATGCATAACCACATTTGCATTAAGTATCTGAAAATCAAGACAGCCTTCAAGGAGATCAGCAATGTGGCAACCTGAGAGATCTTTGGTTGAGTGTAAGGCCTAGGCTCCACGGGAACGAAAACGGGTTGAATCTGCATATTTCTCATGCGTATAGCCCTTTAAGCTCGACGACGCCGTAACGGAAACTTAGAAACAGACCCTGCAAACAACAACGGGTCCAAAGGTGGATAGATCTGGGAACGGAGCGCTCTGGGGGGTCCAACGGGGCCGTGTGGTCGCCTATACGGTCATCCGTTTCTGATAATGATGACGCAATAGCCCCGCCTCTCCCCGCCTCTGCTGCTCACCCCCGCAAAAGTACACTGCACACTGAATTGAGATTATTTATCTTTATCTCGATATGGACATAAACGCGAGTGAAGTCTAATCTGACAGGACGGAGACACGCAGCTCCTCCCGCTGTGATGCAGCGGGAGCAAAACACACACTTCAAGTCAGATCATCACCCTTAGCTATTTTAATTACCTCTCAAACTACCTAAACTAGTTATAAATATGTTTATTTTTACTGTCGGGTCACTCATTACAGGATCAGCTGCTGCATGAGACAGACACTGACGCTGTCAGAAGAGAGGAAAAAGAGACAGCCTCCGTGTATTTTATGATTATATATCATTATATCGTCGTTATTCATTTGTTTTAAAGCTCAATAAATAACAATGAAGACCTTGACCGGCACTTTTATAATTTTGTCCGGAAGATTTAAACTTTAAACACACGTTGACCGGCGAAAAACTCTGCCCGGTTCCGTCGGCCCCCACCAAGGAGAATAAACAGAAGTGCAGCCATGACAACCATTCTTCTTCGCTGCTTTTGTGGAGGAAGTTGCTGCTTTTGTGGGGGAAGTTACAGCGCCACGTACAGGTTCGGCATATGTACTGCAGCTTTTCCAGCGGTTGGATGTAAACGGAGCCGTCTCGTGGAGCTTGACACAATCCGGTTGTATATTGCGTGTGGGCGGAAGGTTTTTTGCGGTTGCGTTTGCGTTACTCCGATGCGTTTGTGCCGTATGCGTTCCCATGAGGCCGGGGCCCTAAATGATGAGGCACTATAATGGGTTCTTGAAGACATGTGCGAGTGACTTGGATGTATCTAGAATAGTCTGGTAGGAAACAGACTACCACAAATGCAACAAGCGGATGTGGTCTAGTAGACAAATGTTAGCTTTAGAGAGGACTTGAGTCACATCACACAATAGATTTACGCCTGAACAGGGACTTGAACCCTGGACCCTCAGATTAAAAGTCTGATGCTCTACCGACTGAGCTATCCAGGCTCTGAAAGACACCTAGTAGTAGTGAAGTATGCATAACCACATTTGCATAAGTATCTGAAAATCAAGACAGCTTTCAAGGAGATCAGCAATGTGGCAACCTGAGAGATCTTTGGTTGAGGTAAATGATGAGGCACTTATAAATGGGGCCTTGAAGACCTATGTGGTGACTTGGATTTATCTAGATAGTCTGGTAGGAAACAGACTACCACGAATGCAACAAGCGGACGTGGTCTAGCAGACAAATGTTAGCTTTAGAGAGGACTGAGTCACATCACACAATAGTTAACGCCTGAACAGGGACTTGAACCATGGACCCTCAGTTAAAAGTCTGATGCTCTACTGACTGAGCTATCCGGCTCTGAAAGACACCTTAGTAGTAGTGAAAGTATGCATAACCACATTTGCATTAAGTATCTGAGTGTAAATGATGAAATGAAAATCAATACAGTTTTCAAGGAGATCAGCAATGTGGCAACCTGAGAGATCTTGGTTGAGTGTAAATGATGAGACACTTATAAACGGCACCTTGAAGACGTGTGAGTGACTTGGATTTATCTAGATAGTTGGTAGGAAACAGACTAACCACGAATGCAACAAGCGGACGTGGTCTAGCAGACAAATGTTAGCTTTAGAGAGGACTTGAGTCACATCACACAATAGATTTACGCCTGAACAGGGACTTGAACCCTGGACCCTCAGATTAAACAGTCTGATGCTCTACCGATGAGCTATCCAGGCTCTGAAAGACACCTAGTAGTGAAAGTATGCATAACCACATTTGCATTAAGTATCTGAAAATCAAGACAGCCTTCAAGGAGATCAGCAATGTGGCAACCTGAGAGATCTTTGGTTGAGTGTAAGGCTAGGCTCCACGGGAACGAAAAAGGGTTGAATCCGCATATTTCTCATGCGTTATAGCCCTTTAAGCTCGACGACGCGTAACGGCAACTTAGAAACAGACCCTGCAAACAACAAACGGGTCCAAAGGTGGATAGATCTGGGAACGGAGCGCTCTGGGGGGTCCAACGGGGCCGTGTGGTCGCCTATACGGTCATCCGTTTCTGATAATGACGACGCAATAGCCCCGCCTCTCCCCGCCTCTGCTGCTCACCCCCGCAAAAAGTACACTGCACACTGAATTCAGATTATTTATCTTTATCTCGATATGGACATAAACGCGAGTGAAGTCTAATCTGACAGGACGGAGACACGCAGCTCCTCCCGCGTGATGCAGCGGGAGCAAAACACACACTTCAAGTAGATCATCA